>NW_007249756.1:323905-382687 GCF_000164805.1 Carlito syrichta | reverse complement strand
GGGGGGGAAAAAAAAAAAGGGGGGGGGGGGAGCAATACAGGTGGCAAAGTGTCATAACAAAATAGAGGCATTTAAACTCTTCCTGTAGAGGAAGGAGACTCTTGAGAAGATGTGATGTTTGAGTTGAGACTCAATGGATAAAGTGAAAAATTGTTTAAAAGGATACAGTTGCAATAAAAAACATTGTAAGCATAAAGAACAACATGTGTTAAGTTAGAAAAGCATGAAAGAGGTAAGGTGTGAGGAGTCATAAAGCATGGAGATATCTGTAGTATATGGTACATAGAAAGAAGGGGTCAGAAGTTATAGTTGGGAAGGCTGACAGGACCAAGGCAAAGACTTTTCTTACACACTGGGAAGCTAAAGCTTTAAAAAAATAGATAATGAGGAATCACTGCATATTACATGAAATTGGATGATATAATTTTTGTTGCAGCAATGATAAAATATGGAGCAGGAGCACTAGAGGGAAAAAACAATCAGAAAACCATTATACATTAACAACAGACCCTTTAGGATAAAAACAGATTTCAACACTGACTCTAAGGACTCTAGCCAGGGGTACCAAGTGGATGGTGCTGGAATGAGGACTGCAGAGAGGAACCTTATGAGGTTACGCTGGATGTGATAAGCTGGAGGACGCTGAGGTGCATCCCTACAGAGATATCCATAGGCAGTCAGAGACACTGAGGTAACAGAAAGGTGGATGAGGGGGTAAGTATGAGGACTTTGATTTCTGGTTCCACATGTAAGGAACAGGGAAGATGTCACTGCCCTAACAACAAAAAAATTGAACAGATTATTTTGGATCCATATGAGAGGGGAGGATACCAAGCAAGCCCCTGCCTCCAAGATAGGAGACACAGACAGGTGAAACAGGGAGCCATGGCTTACAGAGACTCAAGAATAGAAACTGCTACAGGAAATGATGAGGGGGTAGGACATCTGAACTGTAATTGATGACTTGCTGAAAGCTCACTGTGGACAACTTTGGGAGTTAAAAACTTGAGAGAACCAGCCAAAATACTATGATATTTACCTGCAGTAGCTCAGCCAGGTTCCTATAGTAAATATTGAAGAAAAATCCCCTCAAATTTCCTAGAGGAAGAGGGGAAAGGAAATCATTTATGAATACATCAGAGCACCCTGTTCTTCTGAATAAAGCCTACTCTCTAGGGAAACTAGTTAACAAGTGCTTAATCTGCTAGGGTATTATCAGAGCCTAATTGAAGTGGAGGAAGGGAAATACTAAACTCCAATCAGCTCCAGCCTTTTATGTGGGAGAAGGGAACTACTCAACTAAAGCCCATCCTGGCCTTCCACATGGGAGCACACAAACTCTGATACACTTTGACCAACCCTTCCTACCTAAGGAGGGAGGAGGATTAAAAAAAAACCCCAAAAAACACCTGAGAAATACATTGAAGTTCACAGTCAGCCAGAGACCTTTATTCACTAAAAGACTAAGATGTAATCCTTTCCACCCACATCCTGCCACCACATTACTAAAGGCTTATTTAGAGCTGTTCCATTTACCAGGTGCAAAAATGTCCAGCTACCAAGAAAATATTGCAAAAAAATATTGCAAAAAAAATACTGAATGGCAAAAAATATAACACGGAGAGAGAGAGAGCAAGCAAAGAATCATATATAGCATAGATATTGCAAGTTTAAGACCAGGAATTTAAAAACAGTGATGGTTAATATGCTAATGCTGTAGTTAATAAAGTGACAACATGCAAGAACTTATGGGCAAAATAAGCAGAGAGATGGAAATATGAACTAAGAAATGACCAAGAAGAAATGGCTTTAATGGACTTACTAATAGATGGGACATGGCTGAGGGAAAAAAAAAAATCTTTGCGCTTAAAAATATGTAAATAGAAACACCAAAAACTGATAAGCAAAGAGAACAAAAACTGAAGGAAAAAAAGAATACAGACTATCCCAAAACTGAAACAACAAAAGGAGTAGCATAAGCATAAAATGAAAATGCCAGAAAGAGAAGAATAAGAAAGTAACAGAAGAAATATTTGAAAAAATAATGACAGAATTTTCCCAAATTAATGCAGACACAAAACCACAGATCCCAGAAGCTTGGAGAACAAGCATTATATATGCAACAAATAGTCTTCCAAAACAGAAAATGCTGGGCCTAGATGGGTTAACTGGTGAATTCTGCCAAACATTTAAAGACTAACCCATACAAGTTCTCTGTAATTTCATTCAAAGAATAGAGCAAAGGAAATACTTCCTAACACATTATTTGAGATCAGAATTTTCCTAATACCCAAGCTAGATAAAGACATTACAAGAAAAACAAAATTACAGATTAATATTGCTCATGAACACAGTTAACAGCCTAACAAATCACCTAAGGGAGCTGGAAAGACAAAACCACCAAAGCCCTAACTTTAGCAAAAGAATCCAGATGACCAAAGTAAAAGCCCAAATACAGGACATAGAAGACAAAAATATCATAGAAAAAAATCAACAAAACAAAAAACTGGCTCTTTGACAGAATAGACAAGAATGACAGAGCCCTAGTCAGGATGACCAAGAAAAAGAGACAAAACCCAAATAAACACAATCAAAAATGCAAAAGGTCGAATCACAACTGACCCTGAAGAAATATAAAAGATTATCAGAGATTACTATGCTCACATGAATAGAAACATATTTGATAACCTAAATGAAATGGAGGACTTTCTGACATCACACAACCTCCAAAGTAGAAAAAAGAAGAAACTGAGACACAAAATAGACAAATAACAACCCAGGAAATTGACTCTGTTACAAGAAAACGGCCTACAAAATAAAGTCTAGGACAAGATGGCTTTCCAGCAGAATTCTACAAAACATACAAGGAGAAGTTGATACCAATCCTATTGAAAGTATTTCAGGTATTGAGAAAGATGGAATTCTCCCCAAATCTGTTTACAAAGCTAACATTACACTGATACCCAAACCAGGTAAAAATCCAACAAAAGTAGAGAACTACAGGCCAATATCCCTAATGAACACAGATGCAAAAATTCTCAACAAGATTCTAGCAAATCAGATCCAACAACACATCTCAAAAATCATCCACCATGTCCAAGTAGGCTTCATTCATGGGATGCAGGGCTGGTTTAACATCCACAAGACCATAAATGTAATTAAATACATCAACAGATGTAAAAACAAGAAACACATGATTATATCATTAGATGCAGAAAAGTCTTTGATAAATTCCAGCAACCCTTCTTGATAAAAACTCTTGAATACCTAGGCACAGAAGGAACATACCTCAGAATAGTAAGCACCATCTATGATAAACCCACAGCCAGCATATTGTTAAATGGACAGAATCTGGAAGCATTTGCCCTGAAAACCAGAACAAGACAAAGCTGCCCACTCTCACTCCTCATGTTCAACATTGTGTTGGAAATCCTAGCTAGAACAGTTAAACAAGAGAAGGAAATTGGGGGTATCCAAATGGGAAAAGAGGAAGTTAAGTTATCCCTCTTTGCTGACTTCGTTATCTATAACTTGAAAATCCAAGAGAATCTGTCAAAAACCTCCTTTTACTGATAAGGGACTTGGGTTAAGTCTTGGGGTACAAAATAAATGTTCAAAAGACAGTCACATTCTTGATTGATTGACTGATTGATTTTTTGAGTTCCTGTCCCTGCTTTCAATTCTTTTGGATATATACTCAGAATTAGAATTTTTGGATTATCTTTAGCAATTTTTTTATTGGATTATATGGAGTGGATTTATTCAGTTTTCATCATTGTCTTCTTTTTTTCTTTTAAAGATGTGGAGTACAATTCCTCTCAGTTGTTCCCCCCTCTTCTGGCAGTTTTCCACTACTGCCAATCCCAATCCCACTCCCCTGGTAATTTTTATGATAATTGTTTATTTTATTTTAAAGATGGGTACAATTCAGGGTTAGATATACAAATGGTCACTGTACAGGTAAAGTTTAGGCCTCACTTTGGTCCCCACTTCACCTAGTTTGAGATCAGGGACCCTTATTGATGAAGTGTGCCCTCGACCTCTCCTGGCAGTTTCCCACTACTGCTAATCCCTTTCTTATGGTATTACGATACTTGTTCGGAATCTGCTTATGAGTGAGAACATGTGGTACTCAGTTATTTGTTTCTTAGAGAACTATAGACTCTAAGTTCATCCAAGTTGCTGCAAAGTTCATAATTTTGTCCTTCTTTATGGCTGCGTAATATTCCATTGTGTATATGCACCACGTTTTTTTAAATCCTGTCCTCTTTCATTGGGCAGCATAGTTGGTCCCATGTTTTTGTGACTGTGAATAATGCTGCAATAAACATGCACGTGTAGGTATCTTTTTCATGGAGTGTTTTGAGTTCCTCCAGGTATATTTCCAAAAAGGGAATTGCTGGGTCACATGGAAGGTCAATTTTTAGATCTTTTAGGAATCGCCACACTATTTTCCATAGAGATTGTACTAGTTTACACTCCCACTATCAGTGTAGAAGAGCTCCCTTTTCCCCGCATCCTCTCCAGCGTCTGTTGTTTTTTGAGTTATTGATGAAGGCCATCCTGACTGGAGTTAGGTGGTATCTCAGTGTGGTTTTAATTTGCATTTCTTTGATGACTAGTGAGGCTGAGCATTTTTTCATGTATCTGTTGGCTGCTTATATATTTTCTTTTGAGAGGTGTCTATTCATATCTTTTGCCCACTTTGTAATAGGGCTGTTTGTTTAATTTTTTTCTTTTTGGCATGTTTGAGTTCCTTGTGGATCCTAGATGTTAGGTTTTTGTCAGATATACAATTTTGGCAATTTTTTTTCCCCATTCCGTGGGCTGTGTCTTCACTCTCATGATAATTTATTATGTGTTGTAGAAGTTTCTCAGTTTGATGAGGTCACACTTGTCTATCTTACCTATTATGGCATGAGTATTTGGGGTTTTGATCAGGAATTGGTTGCCTACTCTGATTTTCATAAAAGTGTCTCCTGTATTTTCTAAGGTTCTTATAGTTTGAGGTTTTATGTTTAGGTCTTTGATCTAGTAAGGTTGATTTTTGTGTATGGTGATAGGCAGGGGTCTTGCTTTGATCTTCTGCATGTGGTCAGCAAGTTTTCTCAGCTACATTGACTGAATAAGATTTTCTCTCCCCAGTAGTTGTTAATGGAGGCTTTGTTGAAGATGAATTGGTTGAGAAATTGAAGTTTTGCTTCTGAAATCTCTTTATTGTTTCATTGGTGTATGTTCCTGTTCTTGTACCGATACCAGTCTATTTTGTTATCCCTCTTTGCTGACAATATGACTCTATATCTCAAAAATCCAAGAGAATCTGTCAAAAACCTTCTTGTACTAATAAAGACTGTGGCAAAGTCTCATGGTACAAAATCAAAGTGTAAAGACAGCCACATTCTTATACACCAACAACAAGCAGGCACAGAAACAAATAAAAACCATATTCCCATTTATAATAGCCACACGCACACACAAAGAAATGCCTCGGCATCTTTCTAACCAGAGAAGTGAAAGACCTTTACAAAGAAAACTACAAAACACTGTCCAAAGAAATCTAAGAAGACACAAACAAATGGAAAAACATTCCATGGAAAGGCAGAATCAACATTGCTAAGATGTCCATCCTACCAAAGGTAATCTACAGATTCAATGCAATAGCCAAATATTTATCAGCATCATTCTTCTCAGACCTGAAAGTGACAATACAGAAATTCAAATGGAAACATAAATGACCACAAATAGCCAAAGCAATTCTCGGCAAAAGAAACAAAGTGAGCAGTATCATACTTACAGACTTTAAACTTTACTATAAGACTACAATAATCTAAACAGTCTGGCATTGGTACTAGAACAGGCATATGGACCAAAGGAACAGGATAGAGATTCCATTAAAAAAAAACCTCAATTTCTCAACTATCTCATCTTTGACAAAACCTCCACCAACAACCACTGGAGAGAGGAAAATCTATTCAGTAAATGATGCTGGGAAAACTGGCTGACCACATGCAGAAGATTGAAACAGAACCCTACCCATCACCATGTACAAAAATCAACTTTAAATGGATCAAAGACTTAAATGTAAAACCTCAAACTATAAGACTCCTGGAAATCACAGGAGACACCCTTACATAAATTGGAGTAGGCAACCAATTCCTGATAAAAACCCAGATGTCCATGCCATAAGAGATAAGACAGACAAGTGGGACCTCATTAAACTGAAAAGCTTCTGCAAAGCAAAAGAAACCATCAAGAGAGCAGGGAGACAGCCCACAAAATGGGAAAAAATGTTTGTCAACTGTATATCTGACAAAGGCCTAATATCCAAGATCTATAAGGAACTCAAACATGCCAAAAGGAAAAACAAATAAACAGTTCAATTAAGAAGTTGACAAAAGACATGAGTAGACACTTCTCAAAAGAAGACATATGGGCAGCCAACAGACACATGAAAAAGTACTCAGCCTTACTAATCATCAGAGAAATGCAAATCAAAACCACATTGAGATATTACCTAACCCCAGTAAGAATGACCATTAATAAAACAAAAAACAACAGGTGCTGGTGAGGACGCAGAGAAAAGGGAACACTTCTACACTGCTGGTGGGAATGCAAACTCTAAGGAAAAGTTCAAACTATAAGGAAAACAATGTGGTATTTCTAAAAGAAATAGAAACTGACCTTCCATATGACCCAACAATCCCCCTATTGAGAATATACCCGGAGGAACTCAAATTACTCTATAAAAAAGATAACTGCATATGCTTGTTTATTGCAACACTATTCACAATAGCAGACTCATGGAACCAACCATGCTACCCATTGAAACTGGACTGGATTTTAAAAAGTGTGATATATACACATGATGGAATATTATGCAGCCATAGAAACTGCATAGGGACTTTGCAACAACTTGGTTGCATAGGGACTTTGCAACAACTTGGATGGATTTAGAGTCTAGGATACTCAGTAATCTATCACAGAAACAAAGATCAGAGTGCCATATGTTCTCACTCATAAGTGGACCCTGAACATTTGCCATAATCCTATAAGAAAGAGATTGGCAGAAGTAGGATACTGCCAGGGTTGTGGTGGGGACACAACATCAAAAGGGTACCTGATCTTAAACCAGGCAAAGTGGGGACCAAAGGGAGGTCCAGACTTTACCTGTATGATGTCCACTTGTATACCTAATCCTGAATTGTACCCCAAGTCTTTAAAATAAAATATTAAAAAAGATGCAAAAAAAGCATTATTCTAATACCAAGCTGAGATAAAGACATTTCAAGCAAAAGATAATTACAGATCAATATCTTTCTTGAACATAGATGTTCAAAGCAATATCAGCAAATAGAATCTAACAAAGTATAAAAACAATATACACCACAATCATGTGGAATTTATCCTTGCTATACAAGGCTGGCTCAACATTTAATAATCAGTTGATGTAATCAACATATCAACAGGCCAAAAAAAATCACATGATTATATCAATAGATGCACAAAAAGCATTGGTTAAAATGCAAAATGCATTCATGACAAAAACTCGCAGAAAACTAGGAATAGAAGGAATCTTTCTCAACTTGATAGAGAAAATCTACAAATAATCTACAGGTAAAATAATACTTAATTGTGAGAAACTTGAAGCTTTCCCACTAAAACCAATAAGACAAGACATCTCCTCTCATCACTGTTTTTATCTTATTTTAGAGTTGTGGGATGCATATGAGGAACTTCTACATAAGGAAGTTGAATGTAGGTGGCCACTGGACTTCTAGTGGGCCCTCTTTCCTCCTGATAGTGGACTTGGTACTTTCATTCATTGTTGGTGGGAACACAAAATGGTACGATTACATTGGGAGACAGACTGGCAGTTTCTTACAAACAGAACATATTTTTTACCACACAAAGCAGCAATCATGCTCCCTGGTATTTACGCAAGAGTTGAAAACTTATGTATGACACAAAAAAAACTGCACGCAGATGTTTGTAACAACTTTATTCTCAATTGTCAAAATTTGGAAGCAACCAAGATGTCCTTAGTAGGTAAATGTATAAACTGTGGTACATTCAGATGATGAAACATTAATCAGTGCTAAAAAAAATGAGCTTTCAAGCTATGAAAAGACATGGGGGAACCTTAAATGACATCACTTTGTGAATGCATACAATGTGAAAAGGCTACATACCATATGATTCCAACTATATGAATAGTCTGGGAAAGGCAAAACTACAGAGACAGTGAAAAGATTAGCAGTTTCCAGGGGTCGGTGAGATACGGGGAGAGGTAAATAGGTAGAGTACAGAGGGATTTTTAAGGAGTGCAAATACTCTGTATGATACTTTAATGATGGATATAGTGATGTCATTATACATTGCTGTACATGGAATATACATCACCAAAAATGAATCCTAATGTAATCTATGGACTTTAAGGGATTATGGTGTATCAATACAGATGTATCAGTTGTAAAAAATCTTATGGAGATGTTGGTCATGACATAGGCTGTGCTTGTGTGGGGGCAGAAGTTATATGGGAAATCTCTGTACCTTCTTTCTAATTTTGCTGTGAATTTAAACCTGCTCTAAAAGATAAAGTGTATTTAAAAGAAGAAAAAAGTATGGACTAAAGTTGTCTAAGCAATACTGTTGCTACTAATCCCATGTGACAATTGCACGCTTAAAATGTAACTAGTCTGAATTGATATATGCTACAAGTGTAAAAACACACATGGTTCCAAAGACTTCATTAAAAAAACAAAAGTAAAATGTATCATTAATAATTTATATATTGAAATAATATTTTATTTTCCTGGGGTTAAAGAAAAATATTATTTACATTATTTTCTCCAGTTTACATTCACCTTTTTACTATAGCTATTAGAAAAAGTAAAATTACATATGTAACTACATAGGTAGCTTGCATTATGTGTTTGTTGGACACTACCCTTAACCTTATGGTAGGGCTTGGGCTTAAGGATGTAAAGGGTGGAATCAAGGGCAGTCCAGGCACATGTTTGGAAGTAGAGGCTATTCCAGGATTGACACAAGAAACAGAGAAAGCAGAAACTTTAAAAACATGACTAATTATCATTCTGACAGGTCATGGTGAGAAAAACATCCTGATTGGAGCAGATGTGCATAAAGATAAATATGTAAAGAAGGGAATTCAATTGTAGAGAATAATGAATGACTATACCCAATCATATATGTGGTGGAAGATAGAAAGCAACTGGAAAGGGCAGTATCATAGCGAAAACATTGTTTTATCCACATGATGAAGTGTAGACGAAAAGAATGAAGACAGAAAGCAAAGGAAGCTAAGGCTGTCATCTAGTGAAATGAAGATTTTTAGATGAGGGTGATGGTGGTGGGAAGAGGAAAACCTTAGAAACATGCTGAAGCAAAAAGGAATGCTTTCAGTTGCAGCTGCAATTTAAAACTTAATCAACCATTAGGGTGGTAGTCAGGCCAACATCACATTCAGAGCTGAGACACCAAAGAAATGAGGCTGCCTGAACATGGCCTCCTGCCTTAACACACACCAGTAAGGTGCTTTATTGAATAAAAACTGCTGAAGATGGCAAACTGGAAAGTCTCCTTACAGAGAGCTTCAGGAAATGGCAAGGTCACTGAAGACAGCTCCATAATTAAGACCAATTGCTAGGAACTGTGTCCTGTGGCTTTTAGCTGCTACAGACATTTGGTTTGTTTCATGTAGACACAGGATAAAACCCACCAAAAGAGATTTTCCATAGGCAAGAAGGAAATGTGAAAGGCCCGGGGTACTTCTTGACTTTTGATGTTAACTGTTATGTGAAAGAAAAAGCTATATATAGATTTTTTTCATTCTTGTATCTGTAATTTTAATAAAACACAAAGTTAAGGATAAAAGATTTCCAAATCCAAAATGTTCAAATCCAAAAGATAATTCTTAATTTGTAAAAGAAATGGAAATAAATCATTTACTTCAGAGTAAATATCACTGTGCTGATTGAAAATTGACCTGATTTTGTAACTGAATACATCAAATATATGTTACCAAAAAATCCACATAACCCCTCCTGCACGCATTGCATTCAATGTTCTTCCATGAGTCCCTGTTGGCTCCAAAATAGATTATATTCAAGAATCAAGAAGTGAAAACACTTAACAAATAGGGGTATTAAAGTGAATGCTGTGTCTCAGAGACAGCAATTACATTGATAACTTCTGAATACTTAAAAATATATATATGATGTTAGCTCTCACAAGGGGTGCAATATTGAGTCCATGGGCAACTTAAACCCCCTTTACCTACAGAAACTTCTAATGGAAGACAGTGAAATAGCTAATGAAATACGTAAAGCAATTTCAATAGCTTGCTGAACATAGGTAACTCCATTTTGTTAAAATCTTCCATCTTAGCTGCCTGCCTGACTTAAAAATAACCTCCCAATGTTTACATGTGATTGTTGTAACATTCCCATGACCACAGACCCACAGCTTTGTTCCCCTGAGCTGATCACGCTGACTATTCTTGCTAACCGTTTGTAAAACTCTAGCTACAAGTTTCATGTAATTGTGTGCTTTGTTAACTGAAATCAGATTTTGCGCCAAGAAATTGTTACAAAATTATTCTATGCAAAACCCCCTTGCTACATCCCTATAGTTTGTTCCTTGTTCCTTCACTCCCCTGCTCACCACTTACTATGTAGACAACTTGCAGATTTTGCCTATATAAGCTTCTTGCTGATTCCACTCAGGGTCATGAGCTTCATGGCAAGAGCCTACTCTTGACAGCGTGCTAATAAAGGACTCTTCATACTAACTTGGACTTGGTGTGCTGGCATGTCTCCTTCTTGCAATTTAGTCATAACATTTGGAGGCTGCAGCAAGAAATTCCACCAGCATGAGTAGCTGCCTTGCTCCAACCCTCCCTGGCTGGGAGGAGAGGTTGTAGGGGAGAAGCCTCCTGAGATTCTCAGGCCCCATAACCTCTCATCTGGCTCTGAGGGGGTTGGAACGACTGCTGGCAGCTACTGCCTCAAAAGAACCTGAGTGTGTCTTCAATCTCCTAGGAGGGAAGAATTTATTTTTGGTTTTCTGTTTGTTTGCTTGTGACCAACCACGGTTTTTGTTTCTGTTTAAGGGAGATATGATCAGGTCACCCTTTGGACACTATTCACTGAGCCAAGACTTTGGCTGATTGGAGTCCTCTGGTTTTCTGCCCTGAGGTTGTTCCAGGGATCTGTTTTCTGCCCTGAGGTTGTTCCAGGAATCCATAACTCTTCTGACTTGGTCTGGACATGCCCTGTCATTCATTGTGTTTTAATTGTTTGTTTGTTTTTTGCTCAGTGTTTGTTACGGGTTCACAGAATTCACAACCTGTCAGTCTTCTGCCTGAGGAGGCCACTCCTTAAACACTGTTTGTTAAGTCAAAACGTTGGCTAATTTCTGTTTGGGTACCTGCTTTAATTTCTAACTGTTTATGATATTTCTATATCCCTGTCATCCTTGGCCTTTTTCAGTGCTTTGCATTATTGCTGTGCTTTTTGCGCAGGGCTTGCTTCTGTTGCACTTTTGATCTGATCAGCAGGCCAGTAATTCTATTAGCCTTTGCTTATCTTCTCATGGTTGGAGGTCTGATCCTCATCAGGTGTCTCCTATAATTTACTGGTTTTGATAGTATGGGATCACGAGCTTCTAAGCCCTCTGGTTCCCTGGACTGTATAATAAGAAATTTTTCTGTGGGGTTCGTGGAGGACCACAGTGCCTGTCTCTCCAAAGGCAGACTCTGGACCTTCTGTGAAGATGATTGGCCTGCATTTAATGTTAAATAGGGTTTCTGGATGTTTATGTTACTTAGTCTGTCTGGAAGGTTGTTACAGGGACCCCTGGTCATCCTGATCAGTTTCCCTATATCAACCAATGGTTAAATTTAATCCAAGACCCCCCTCCATAGTTAAAGATGTTTTCTTAAAACTCAGGACCCTTCCTGTAAACCATACTATATGGAGACAGAGTTTCTAACTTAAAAACAACAGAGTGCTATATACAAAGGCCCCTAGCTAACTCTTCAAGGAAAACTCGTTTTAACTGTTTCTCAAGAGAATGAAATCCTGCCAAAACCCATGAAACCATAGGTTTTAACCTCCCTGGTAAAATCAATCATGCACATTCATATTCCCACCTGGGATAATTGCCAGCAGCTCCTTTTTAACCCTATTTATTTCTAAAAAGCCAGAGTACATTAAAACTGAGACTAAAAAGTCTGTCCTGGCCTCAGTGGCTGGTACTGAGGAGAGAAGTCAGGAAATGTCAGTTACCACAGGGTTTCAAAAATTCCCCAACCTTTTTGGGGAAAGCCTTGCAACAGGATTTGTCAGGGTTCCATTCCTAATACCCTAAATGTACTTTACTCCAATATGTAAATAATCTCTTGCTTGTGGCTGCAGACTTGAATACTTGTTTAAAAGGTACTGAGGCTCTGTTACAGCTCCTCCAAGACTTAGGCTATCGTGTGTCAGTGAAAAGGGGACAGCTGTGCTCAACTGAAGTTTCCTACCTGGGATACTGGCTAACAAAAGGTAAATGAGCCCTGACCTCGGCCCGGAAAGAAGCCATTCTTCAGATTCCCATGCCAACCACAAAGAAATAGGTACAGAAATTCCTGGGGGTGGCAGAATATTATCACCTGTGGATCCTAGGATTTGCTGAAATTGCCAAGCCCCTGTACACAGCCACAGCAGAAGATCAGCCCCTAAATTGGACTGCTACTGAGGAACAGACATTCCAGCAGTTAAAAACGGCTCTTACTCAAGCTCTGGCTTTAGCCCCCCCCCAGATGTTACCAAGCCTTTCCACCTGTTTGTTAACGAACAATGAGAAATTGCAGAAGGGGTCCTTACTCAAACCTTAGGACCCTGAAGGAGACCAGTGGCTTACCTGTCAAAAAGACTGGACCAAGTGGCCCCTGGCTGGCCCTCTTGTCTTCAGGCCATTGCTACCATAGCCATACTAGTTAAAGAAGCAGATAAATTGACTTTTGCCCAAAAACTGGCTTTAACCGTTCCCCATGTTGTTGAAACCTTGCTCTGAGGAGCCTTTGGTCACTGAATGTCAAATGCTCATGTCACCCAATATCAGAATCTTTTACTTGACCAACCAAGACTAACTTTCTCTCCTACTTAATGCCTCAACCTAGCCAGTCTGTTGCCTGATGAAAATCTGGAAACATCAGGGCATGAATGTAAAGATGTGTTGAACATCTCTCAGGTCAGCAGGCCCAATCTTTGGGACATTTCCTTAAGCCAGGTTGATGCTGATCTGTTCACGAATGGTAGCAGCCTAGTAATAAAGGGAGTCTGTAAGGCTGGTGCAGTCATAACCACGGCTCATAATGTAATCTGGTCACAGGTGTTGCCTCAAGGTACATTGTATCAAAAAGCTGAATTAATTGCTTTAACTCAGGCCCTGCACTAGGGAACAGGAAAGTGAGGAAACATCTTCACCAACAGCCAGTATGCCTTCGCTACACTCCATGTGCATGCCATAATCTACAAGGAACAAGATCTTCTTGCGGCTGCAGGTAAGACTATCAAAAATAAGAAGGAAATTTTAGCCCTTTTAGAGGCTATCTGGTTCCCCAAAGAGGTAGCCGTCATTCATTGCAGGGGACACCAGAAATCCAACACCCCAGAAGCAACAGGGAACCGCCTGGTGGACCAGGCAGCTGAAGAGGCAGCAGAACTCCCAGTTGAACCCCTGACTATGTTGCTAACTAAAGCTTTTCCAGTTCCTTCTCTCCCACAGCGGCCCAATTATACCCACAGAGAAGAAGAGGTAGCAGATCTGGCAGGAGCTTACAAAATGTCTGACGGCTGGTGGGTTAAAGACTCTAGGATTATTCTGCCTTCAGTCCTCGCACGTACATTAGTAAAACAACTTCATGCCACCACCCATTTGGGAGGTACAAGAATGGCTAAACTGTTAAATTGCTCTATATTATTAACAATTTAAAAAACCTGTTTGCCTCAGTGGCCGAAATGTGTCCTGCGTTAACCCAAAAGAAGAACTGAAGCCTCCAGCAGGAATCAGGGCTCAAGAACTATGTCCTGGCAAAAAATGGGAAATAAACTTTACTGAAATAAAACCCCCTCAGGTGGGGTACAATTATTTACTGGTATTTGTAAATACTTTTTCTAGATGGGTAAAGGCATTTGCCACAAAAAAATGAAACCACACTTATGGTTGCAAGGTTTTTATTAAATAAAATAATTCCTAGGTATGGGCTTCCCCTCTCTGTTGTCTCTTATAATGGTCCTTCCTTCACCTCATCCATAGTATAGCTGGTTAGTAAAGCACTGTGCTTACCGACTGCAGAGCTCTGGACAGTTAGAACGCATAAACCGAACTCTAAAATTTACTTTAACCAAATTAATATTAGAAACTGGTGAAAAATGAATAAACCTTTTGCCTCTGGCCCTCCTCATGCTAAATGTACCCCATACAAGACTGGGTTTACTCCACATGAACTCATGTTTGAAAGACTCCCTTTTCTGTTACCCCGGTTGCGGAATCCCATTCCTGAAAAATTCACTCATCAATCTCTGTTAAAGTATCTCTAGTCTCTGCAACAAGTTCAGGATATTGTACATACCAGCATCTGTGCTGTTTTGCCCACTCCGTCTTCCACACCTTGTCATCTGTTCCAGCCTGGAGACCTGCTTTTCATCAAAAAGTACCAGAAAGAGGGACTAACTTCTGCCTGGAAAGGACCTTTTATTGTCATCATCACCATCCAACAGCACTCAAGTTTGACGGGGTACTGGCCTGGATTCATCACACATGAGTCAAGAAAGGCAAAGAAATGAACACTCATTCCATTGACTGTGCTGAGGCAGCCAGGGACACTAAATATCCACTCCCTCATCCAACAAAGAAAAACAACCACCATTCAGTCAACTGGACTGCAACTAAGAACTCTGAAAACCCTCTCAAGATCACCTTTCAATGTACATCTGAGCCATGAGATGCCAAAAGACTGGTTACCAATTTTTTTAATGCATTGTACTCAATCTTTTGCTCTTGTTTTTATTATCCCACTTGTTCTGGCCTTTAGCATAGGTCTTTTAACTGTAGCTCCTGCAGATTAAAAATGTCACGAGAGGGTTCTGTTAATGCTATTTTGTCTTTCATGCGTAAATTCTGTAAAAATTATGCATGTAAAAACTTATTATAATTCTGTACCCAAGATCAATGAGTCAACGAATTGACTCATGTACAACTAAAAGGGGAGAATGAAATAGCTAATGATATACATAAAATAATTTCAACAGCTTGCTTGACATAGGTAACTCCATTTTGTTAAAAATCTTCCATCTTAGCTGCCTGCCTGACTTAAAAATAACCTCCCAAAGTTTACATGTGATTGTTGCAATGTTCCCATGACCACAGACCTACAGCTTTGTTCCCCTGAGCTGATCACGCTGACCATTCTTGCTAACCATTTGTAAAACTTCCTAGCTACAAGTTCCGTGTAATTGCTTTGTTAACTGAAATCAGATGTTGCACCAAGAAATTATTACAAAATTATTCCATGCAAAAATCCCCTTGCCACATTCCTATAGTTTGTTCCTTGTTCCTTCACCCCCCCGCTCAGTCCCCACTATGTAGCCAAATTGCAGATTTTGCCATATATGAGCTTCTTGTTGATTCCAGTGTCAAGAGCTTCATGGCAAGAGCCTACTCTTGACTGTGTGCTAATAAAGGACTTTCATATTAATTTGGACTTGGCATGGTGGTGTGTCTCCTCCTTGCAATCTGGTCATAATGAAAGTATATTATGCATTCTTGTTGTACTACATGATAAGAAAATTGTGTAAGAAGATGCAATATAAGTCAGGCTCTTTGATTTGATTTGTCTCATGTTCTGTTGATAGGAAATATTGAACAGGCATTAGTAAAGGAACAAGGCTTTTATGATTAGGTCTGGTTGAAATTTCAAATCATAGGGCTATCATGCTTTGTTTGGAATTTTACCTCCCAAGTACAAATTATGATGTACCTTTGTTCTGTTTTGGCCAAGAAATTAGGCACTATGTGATAGAATTAATTCTGATCAAGCAAGAAATCCTGTGCTTAACTATGACCAAAAGCTATGAATTTTTTGGATAAAGGGCACAATGGAAGAACTAGAATTTATATGTATATTCTTATGCAGATTATGCTCAGATATTTCTTTTCTCCTGTTTTGACCTGAGTCTTGGTGGACTATGATATAGAGTAACATTTGAAAAGAGCTATTTCTTCCGGGTTCGGTGGCTCAGCCTGTAATCCTGTGCCTTTGAGAGGCTGAGGTGAGTGGATTGCCTGAGTCTGCGGGTTCGAGACCCGCCTAGGCAGCGAGACCTCATCTCTACAATAAATAAAAAAATCAGCCGGGCGTGGTAGCACACGCCTGTAGTTCCAGCTACTTGGAAGGCTGAGGTGGAAGGATTGCCGGAGCCCAGCAGGTCGAGGCTGCGGTGGCCGGGAGCAGCCATTGCTCTCCAGTCTAGGCAACAGAGTGAGACTCCAACTCAAAAAAAAAAAAAAAAAAGAAAAGAAAAGAAAAGAGCTATTTGTAGGCCTTAGTTTTCTCATAGATAGGAATATATGGGAAATAGTTCCTTCCTGCATATGACTATTGTGAGGGGTAAGTAAAACAATACTTTCTAGTATATAGATCTCCATGCAATCAATAACTACTATGACTATAAAAGGGTACATAAGTTTTATATTAAAAAATAATAAATGATGTTTGAGTATATTTAGAGTATTATTTTGCCCCCAGGAAATGTCTTCAGGACTTTGCAAATTCCTTCAAAGTAGTCTACAAGTTGGGTAGACTGTGAAAATAAATATAAGAACATTTGGCCCAGTTCAAATAAATAATGACTATATGTAAAAAAACATGCCTATGCTACTTAACACAGACAATGGTTGAACAACAACCTAGGTCAGGAATCTAACATCCTTCCTATGGTTAGCCCCCACAGCTTCTGCCACACTCCACATTCACTGTACTAACTGCTTTCATCTGATCTTCCAGTTCAAAACTAGGTTGGAATTTTGGTTTCTAAACTCAAGCTGAGCTTGTAGCCTTTCCATTGCAAAGTAAGTGTTGGGCATATGGTTTTGTTGGTGCTGAGTAAACATTTGTCACATGAAAAAAATACACTTCATCTATCTCTTCTATTTGCCACACACCTGAAAAGATGTGTTCATAAAAATCTCTCTCACACTACATACCTAATGAAAATTTAGAACTTAAACTGAAAAAGCTGAAAATGTGTGGAAAGGCAAACCATGTATTGTTTTTTGTATAGCCAATTATGGCTCCTTCTGAGACATATGATCCTATATTCCCTCAGGACGATGTGCAGACAGTTCCCAATTTATACCGGGTTGACTTAAGATTTGTTGACTTTACCATGGTGCAAAAGAAATATGCATTCAGTAGAAACCATACTTCAAGTATCCATACAATTATTGTTTCCCATTCAGTAAAATATTAAATAAATTACTTCAGATATTCAATGCTTTGTTATAAAATAGGTTTTGTGTTAGATGATTTTGCCCAACTGTAGTAGGCTAATGTTGTGTTCCGAACATGTTTAAGGTGAGTTAGACTAAACTATGACATTTTGTTGGTCAGATATGCAGTAGTCCCCTTATTCATGGAGAAAACATTCCAAGACCCCCAGTGGATACTCAAAACCATGGTTATTACTGAACCATATACACACTGTGCTTTTTTCTTATTAAATTAAAAACTTCCACTTTTTTACTTAAAGGAAACATCTTATGGCTTCTTTTTTGGCATATCCAAAGAGCCAGCATCACTACTCTTCTGCTTTGAGGCTGTTATTAAGTAAATAAGGGTTACATGAATACACAAGCACTGCTATACCACACAGGAAATCTGATATCTGAGAAGGCTAGTAGGTGATTAACAGGCGGGCAGTGTAGACAGAATGGATATGCCGAACAAAGGGATGATTCATGTCCCAATTGGAATAGAGTGGGATGTTGTGAGATTTCATTGCTACTCAGATAGGCAAGCGATTTAAAACATGAATTGTTTATTTCTGGAATTTTTCATTTAGTATTTCAGACAGCAGTTGACAGGAGGAACTAAAATTGTGGAAAGAAAAAAAAAAAAAGAATGGAGGAATACTGTATTAAATGAATTTTCAGCTTATAATATTTTCAAATTATGATGGCTTTATTGGATGTCACTCCATTATAAGCTGAGGATTATCAGTACTTTGTAATTTTATAAGTGCATCTCTGAAAATAAATGTTAATTTGTAGTAATGTTGAGGGGACAACCTGAGTGTTATACTTGAAAGATGTTAAGAGATTTGGCAGCTGTGTGTTTAATTTTGGTCACTCCATTATGACAAACCAATAAATGACAGAAAATAAAATAAAATTGTTTAAATGGGTTATTTGTAGAAGTTTTAAATAACTAGAGTAGCCTCATTTGTTTGATTTCAGTTCCTGTCCAAAGTAGCTCCAACCTAAGAGAGAGGAGTTAGCGAGCACTAGTAATTTGTCCCATCAACTGCCCTTTCTAAAGTTACAAAAAAAAGGTTAATTTTTTTATTTCAACTTTCTGTCAGTGATCACTATAGTCTTTTTACAGAGATACATGAAGAGTGTAACCCAATACTTTCATGCCATTGGCAACCCTGTTATGTAATAGTATTTGGCCATTTGTTCAAAGGCTTTTCTGAGAGATCACATGACCCTGTAATGCCAGTGTGTCTTGGGATCTATCTGTGTCTCAGGGGGTTGGTTCTAAAGATTTCAATTAGATTTTCTCGGCTTGCTTAAGAGCCTACTCCAATCTTCAATTATTTAAAATATTATAGGTAAAGCATAATATTTAAAATATAGGTAAAGCATAATACTTGAAGACTCAACAGGTGAGGAAGGATAATGACTTCATGCATACTGAATATCTACTATATATCAGACATTATGCCAGATGCAATAAACATTATCCTCATTTAACTTCTAGAGTACACATTCCTACTTGACATATGAGGAAACTGAGGCCTAGAAAGAATGGTGATTTATTCAACATACGGTAACTATGTGGAAGAGCAGGGATTTGAACAGAGAATGTTTTCATGTTTAGAAAACACGCACCAGAGAAAAAAGGCTAGAGTTAGGATAGTGCTAAAATATCGGAAGATTGTTCTTTTGGTTTTTTACCTTTTCATAAAATATGCCCAGCAATCTATACACTTAATGTTAAGTGACTTACCCGTCAGTTATCTTTAAAAAAAAAAAAAAATAGCCAAGTCAAATTCAGTTACAGTTTTGCAGACAACAAGCATGCTAGACCTCATCAGAATTTCTGTCCTCATCATAAGATTCCTGATTAAATTGGTAAACAAAATACATTTTGATCAAACAAGTATATTGTTGCATACAGATCTCTTTTATGTAATTCTTGTAAATATCTTTGAGAAGATTCATTTTAAGTGATGAAGCATAATCAGCATAATTGCCATTTTGCAAGTAATAGTCAGTCATTGTATTTTACTTGGAAGGAAACAAAAAGACATTTTGGAGATGAAGGGAAGATACAGACAAAAATCATTAGAATTACTTTCTTTTCCTCATAGTATCCCGTTTACCTAAGCACAGCTTATATCTATCAAACAGCTAGCCTTGAATGAACACTCTGTTCATAGTAGTCAACGAATTTCCTGCTTTGTGTTCTGAAATTTGGCCACTTACCTTTCTCAAGACTCATAAACCTATGAATAATTTTCTGCAGAAATTAAGGGACAGTCTCCCAGTAATTGGGCGGAGAAAAGTATTTTTTCTTAGGTCTAGGATAAAAAGGGCTTGTTAAGGAAGAACCTGAAGAAAAAGTTGGAGAGCTCTCACCAATTTCATCACTACCTATCTCAAGTGTATATTCATCTTTTATTTTTTTTCCAGGTTCCCTGTCACTTGATGATTTTCAGTTCCTAGGAAAAAAGTGATAAGAAACTAATTCTAAGTGATCTGATTTGTCTAAATGATATCATATGCTTGCAATTAATTAACTCCTTTAAACGTGCAATAATAGGGGATCTGTTAATGGTAGTAGATAACATGTATTGACTGTTCTCTATGTATAGAATATTATTCTAAGTGATTAATATATAATGAATTGTCAAATTAATTCTCACAACCACCCAGTATGATAAATGCTTTCATTATGCCCATTACACAGATGAGGAAATGGAAGAAGGCAGAACATAAATTACTACCTTAGTTTAAACCAGGATTCAAACACAATCAGCATTTGCTCAAGTGCACGTGTACTTTAATACTCCAATATGTTGCCACAAAGTAAGATATTCTCATATACAAATTGTTTTGTCAAAACCATATCCATTTTGAAACTGAAGATATTCCTGCCTATATTGAGTTGAAGAGTCACATATCTTCTGTAAATTATATTAAAACTATGTATATAATTTGTTAGAAAGAAAAATACTAACCATTACTCTTACTTGGTAAGATTATGATTGATTTCTGTATTTATTTGTGTCTATATATGCTAACTTGTTTTTAACTGTCTTTTCCATTCCTTTACACAACACATACACATTTCTTATGTAATTAAAACAGTAAAAAATAAAAAGAAAAGAAAAAAAAAAACATTTGTGGCAGGACCCCCTAATACCAGAACCAGCTAGAAGATGAGTTACCAATAAAACTTGACTCTCTTCTTTTTTTATTTTTAATTTTAAATATGTGGAGTACAATTCCAGATTAGGTATACAAATGTTCATTATGCAGGTATCCTTGTTGAATAGGTGTGTTCCCCCTCCCCTGGAAGTTTCCCACTACTGCCAGTCCTGCCCCCCACCCTCCCCTGGCAGTTTTCCACTACTGCCAATCCCTTTTATATGGTATTATGATAGTTGTTCAAGGTCCACTTATGAGTGAGAACATGTGATAGTCAGTTCTTTGCTTTTGTGATAGATCACTCAGTCTTGTAGCCTCTAAATCCATCCAAGTTGCTGCAAAGTTCTAATTGGCAATCTCACCTACCGACTATTTTAATAAAACTTTTCATTCACGTGGCACTTTAGAATTTACAGAAAGTTTGCAAATGTTATGTTAGCATTATCCATCAGAACATCCACTTCAATTTATTATGCCTTGTGATACAGAGAAGAGAGGAAGGTCAACATCAAGTGCTAGTATGAGGAGGTTATAAAATGTGTTAAGACCTGGATAGAAGCAGGTGTTGGTCTCTATGAGAAGGACTCCTTCTTCGGTGAGAAACTCATCTTGGCTGCCTTGGTGTCACCACAACTTGCACAGATGTATCCTGGTCTCTGGTCCAAAGTCCAGAGTTGCTGTGATTAGGGGAGGTCAGAACATGCAATACTTTCTCAAAGCTGAAGGATGATTCTTCCAATGATGACAAAATTGGCAAGACAGGAACATTCTTCACTAACTTGTTCTTCATAAGAAAAAAAAAAACACTTAAACTAATTCTACTTAATTGGCTGTAGTATAAAATTGCAAAAACTAGTTGGAACAAAACAACCAGTACTGAATTGCAGCATTCTACAATATAAAACAACCTTACTTGTAGACAACATAGTCTGGTAACCAAGGAAAGGAATGCTCTTCTTTCTTTCTTTCACCAGGTAATGCTGCCTCTGGGGAATGAACGGTGGAGAATCATTGTTTCTTTCACAAGGTAGCTTTTTCATAGCCCAAGAACTAAGTAGCCAATGCCACATTGCTCTTTAGATATGCCTAGTGGCTTTGCGATCACCAGGTATTCCCATAGGCCACATCTATGGCAATCACTTAGCAATGCCACATCAATCTGTCTACTCACTGGTCACCAACCCAATGAGAGTGATTATAATGAAATGGTCATACTATACTCTAATTCAGTTGACCAAATTTTAAAGCACACAATAATAACCTGGAAAACTTGTTTAAAAGTGGAGATTCTCCACGTCCTACTATTAGAGTTTGATTTAGTTGGTCTGGAGAGAGGCCCATGAATTTACATTTTTAATGAGAAATTCAGGTGATTATTTTTAATCTTTATGGAAGACATAAATGGAAAACAGGTGCTGATATAGCAACACTCAGCATATATTTTTGTTTCCGTAATAAATTGTCATCTAAGTATAAATAGAGATGGTCAGGGTGAGTCTTTAAGCTTTGCTTCATTAATAATTGAGCAGGACTGAATTTTGTTGTTGAATATATTTGAGTGATTGCAAACTTGGCCGGTCTTGTAGGCAAACTTCCTCCCATATTTCATATCATCAGGCCAGCGTTAGTCATTGGCACTTAAGCGGCCTTTGTAAGGTAATAGCACAAATAAGAGTCCTGTTCAGTGCAATAAGGAAAAAAGCACACATCTATCCTCAGACTAAGAGAAGGTCTAGCAATTTGACTTTCACAAATAATGATTAAATTAAAAAATTAAGTTGTGGAGGAGTAGTTTCAAATACAATTTGGAACATTTGGGAACATCCTGAGAAATTCCTAACATGGTAACAATATTCTGGTGTCGTTCTACCAATATTAATGTATTTGTGACCATTTTTGTTTGTGTGCTTTTTGGTCCCTTTTTATGGAGGAATATGTGTCTTTATGTTGAGCAGAATAATATGAATATGACATACTTAGCTCAAGTTAACATGAGAATAAATACTAAGGTAAATTACGCACTCTGACAGAAATTTTTATCCATAGACTTCTCAAAGTTGCTACTTGTGTATGACTAAGATGACAGGGCAACCTCTTTCTGAAGAAAGAATGTGATTACCCAAAGGGGTATCAAAAACGATGCTAAAACACTGCAACTTGTCTAAATCCCTCAGGTGGTATACATGTAATACTATCCACATTCAATCAACTTTGTATTCTATGTAATCATCCATGTGACCTAACCAGATAAAATAATGTAGGAGTGAGGGGCAGATGGAAAGTACATGGTTGAAGATGGGAAAGTCATTTTGTTATCAAGAGAGCTAGCATAAACGAATCTGAGTTCCCAGGAACAAGCTGTTCAAGGCCATCATGTGATTGGTCTTTCCTGGAACTGATGAAACAGTGGCACAGAGTATAAAATTATATACTGAGTGACATCATTCAGGGGAAAGCTTATTCTTCACCAACGAAGTCTAGCAATTCTTAAGTCATTCAATAAATGTTGAATGAATTTCCACTATGTGCCAAAAAATATGGGAATACATAAGTAAACCAGATGAAAATCCTGCCCTATGAAGCATATATTTTAATAGGAGGAGAGAAAATGAAAAAAAAAAAAGTCAGATATATAGTACATTCAATGGTGATAAGGGCCATAGAGGAAGGTAAAATAAGAAAGGGGTGCAGAGGCCAATGGGGGGGCACATAATTTTAGACAGGTTAGTCAGGAAAAGTCCCACTGAGGTGACATTGAGCAGAGACTTAAAGAAGTGGGGCAGTAAATCATATAAAAGTCATGAGGAAGAGCATTCTAGAAACTGAAATAGTAAATAAATAGAGAATTGGAGATCATGAGTGACCTCAAGAACTTCTTCACCCAAATCATTTCCATACAGGTACCAAGACCTATATCTGAAATTCAAATCTATACCCAATATCAGATAATTTTGCTGAAAAATGTGCTTTCAATAATTCCACAAGTTCATCAGTTGCCTCAGACTTCCAGGGAACACGACTATGGTAAACTTTCATGTGTGTATATCTTTGGGCATCTTGTCAGGCATACTTTTTTCCCATCCTTCTTTTCTTTCCAAGAAAGGGCTATTTGTCATATGTATCTGGAAAAGTGAGATGAATTAAATCAGAACCTTTAGTCTGCCTCTGTCTTTAAACAACCAGTATAAGCACAGGACTGGCTCCGTTTTCAAAGTAGAAGCCACATGTCTTGCTGTGAATGCTTCTGGTAAGTTTAAGCTGCATACTTTTGGTTAGTGTAATACTCTTTTACGGCTGCTGTAACAAGTTATGCATTCATTGGCTTGCAACAACACAGATGTAATATTTACAGCTCTGTAGATCAGAAGTCTGACAGGGGTTTCTCCAGGCTAAAATCAAGTTTCGTTAGTAGGGTTACATTGTTTTCTGTAGGCTCTGAGTAGGATCCATTTTCTTGGCTCATGGCTCTCTTCCTCCATTTTCAAAGCTAGCAAGGATAAGTTAAGTCCTTCTCATATTATACCACTTCTGTACTTCTGTAGTCACATCTCCTCTGATTCTCGACTCTCTCTTCTGTCTTCCTTTTCTACTCTAATGCTCTTTGTGATTACATTGGATCTACCCAATCATTCAGAATAGCCTCCAAGTCCCAAATTAATCTGTAAGGTCCCTTGTCCCATGTAAGAGAACTTATAGGTTTTGAGGATTAAGGCATGGGTAAATTCAGGGATGATTATTCTGCCAATTATAGTCAGTATGCTTTTCTCTTTTCTACTCCTTTTTCTTTTTGTCATTTGTCATGATCCATTCAAAATTGTAATCCCAGTGCTTTGGGAGGCTGAGGTGGGAGGATTACTTGAGGCCAGGAGTTTGAGACCAGACTGAGCAACAGTGAGACCCCTTTACTACAAAATAATAATAATAATAACAACAACAAATAAGCAAGGTATGGTGACACATGCCTGGTGTAGTCAGAGCTACTCTAGAGGTTGAAGTGGGAGGATTTTATGAGCCCAGGAATTCAAAGTTACAGTATAATGTGATTGTGTCACTGCACTCAAGCCTGGCCAACAGGGTAAGATCCTGTTTTTATTTTATTTTTAAAATCAAAATTATATAAGATAATTTTGCATTAGTCACTGCAAAACTGGCAATATCAAGAAAACTGGAATATCACTCTGAAAGGGCATACATACAACAATAAAATCTTTAACAGAACAAAAACAATGAAGGAAGAAACCCAATCGTAGCACTCAAGGAACATTCTAATAATGTATAAATTGGAGCAAATTAGCTGACCTCTCTGAGTCTCAGTTTCCCTAAAACAACCTTTCAGGGTTATTATGAAAATTAAGAGGATAAACTGCATACAGTACAGGCTCACATGAGATGGGTACACATTGGGCACTTGCTTTTTTTGTTCTTATGATCATCTACATTTTTTTCTTTCATTTACTTTCTTCTCCTCATCTAGTTTCTGAATAAAAACTTCGATTTTTAAATATTTTCTGTACAAACTAGTCTTAGGGATTACATCTGACCCAAATAAATATTACTGCCTTCTTCTCCTTTAGAGTTTTGGGGACTCTTGACCTCACTATGCAAATTAAATCCACCCAAAGGCGAAATCCATGTGCTGTGGTATGAACCCTGGTGCTATTTTTAGGAAAATGGCCTGGTGGTCACTGCCCCTCTCTTTTCTTCCCTCTCACAGCTGTTGCTGAGAAAGACAATCACCTGGCAGAGAGTGGCAGCAGCAGCTGTCAGTGCAGAAAAAGGCTGTGGTCTAGCAGCCAGGGCTCCTGCCTCCTGCTGAAGGCAGCAGTGAGCTTAGGTCAGGTGAACAGCAATGCTTGAGATCAGGCTGCCCCCAGGGTAGCTGGACATCTGCCTGGTGACCTTCAGGGCCACTTGCCTCTTCACAGAAACCCTGAGTGGAGGGCAAAGCAGCAGCTACCTGTTGTGGCTTCTGCTCTATTTCTGAAGTGACTCAAGTTCATCTCTTATGTTGGTGTTAAGCCCAAATGCTCCAATACAAGATATCCTGTATGTCTAGTATCTGACATAGTGGATAGTTTGGATGGCAGGGACCCAAAAGCCTTTGTTCTCTATAGACCCATGTACTGACTCCGACTAGCACTTGGGTGGATGAAGGTCTAGCTATCACCATTTACACCAGTGTCACTCTCTGACCTTTGCTGACATGAATCATGGAGCCATTGAATGTTTAATTTCTGTCTTAGACATCACTGAGTCCAAACACTTAATATAAGGAAATGGAGGCCTCAAGAGGAAGAGTGATTTGCCTGAAGACAAGGACTAGAACCTCATTTTATCTGTCTCCCAATTTACTTATCATTCCATGGCACATTCCTCACCCACACTTTGAGTCTATCCACTCGTCCTTGTACCTCATGGCGGCACATGGAAGAAGCAGGTGAGTGTCATGCTATTTTCAGACAAGATCGAGTGTCTTCAGGGTGGTATGGCTGTAGACAACCATGCTGTTTTCAGAGTTTAATATTATATATTCTTTTCTAACAGATGAAAAGACTATAGGTAATCAAGTGCAGCCATTTCCTGCAAGTGGTTTAGGGCCATAACAAAGAGAGTCACAGACAATACTGTATTTAAGACGCAGCATCATGGACGGAGCTTGGTGGCTACATTACATAAAACAGCTGTGTTGGCCTGAGCCTAGCCTATGGGAACTATACAGAAGGCAGACTGGTGGCAGAAGGAAAAGCTGAAGAATGACCAAGGGAAGACAAGTACACGCGTTCCCCGAACCCCTCTGAAAATTGACTTATAATTTCCATGTTCCTAAATGTTCACCTATTACTGATTACTAAAGAAAAACCTACAGATATCAGAATGGGAGCCTCAAAAGAAATCCTCCAAAGTGTCAAATACGTCCATTATAATACAGAAACATCCAACTATATAAGTAGAAAAAGAAAGAATGTAGCATATAAGCTTGTGTTCAGTTCTGTGATAGAGACCATGCTTTATTCATGGTTTTATTTTTTTCTCCTGACCATCACCATGCCTCCCCATATAGCATTCAGAACTCAACACTGTGCAATACACTGAACAGGCACCCAATAAATGTTTTAACTTAACTACATTCTTTTTTGCTGACTTAAAATAGGCAAAATTTTCAATTTCTCTTTTTTCATGATTTTTCAAGTGGTCCAGTTTCACTTGGGACTACAGACAATACAAGAGCAATCAGCCAAGAATGAAATGTCCTAAAGACTGGAAAAGCAGACATTAAAAACACTTGCCAGAGAAAGGCCTCAGCATGAGGAGCAGGCAGGCGCTGCGACTGCGCCACTGTGGGCACCAACTATGCGGGACACATCTGCTCCCGGTGATCTGATGATCCCATTATTCTCCAAGTTTGCTCAGATTAATCAGAATCTCCAAATCTTCTGAGGCTCTCTAACACCCAACTAATAGCTGCATCAAGGATAAATTTATGCTTATCTGTTAATGTGAACGCCCCACAGTCATTAGCCGAGGGGATCAGCTCGTCTATACAATTACTAAGGATTCCTTAACTAGGGAATTAATGAAAATGTCTTTAATAATTCTCCATATTAACTCTGTGTTGTTTTTAGTGCTCACACACATGTGCTTGAAATTTTTCATCAAGTATCTACAGAATCTTATTTTGCAAGATGACTTCTGGTAGATGGGCACTTCTAAGGGAGACATTCTAAGGGAGCTTTGTGAGGGATGTAGGTCACTCAAGCATATTTAGTAGATTTCATTGAGGGTAGTTTGTCATCAAGAATAACAATACAAATATTTTGATGTGTGTCAGGCTCATTAATTATTTTCTTATCAGTTCATATTTCATAGTAGCTGCATATATACTAAATGTATTTTAAAATTTTTTCATCTTCATTTAACTATAAACCCTCCTGCAGATCCTATTGAAACAACTATTGTTTATTGGCCATGCAGATTGGCTGTACTTTCCCTGCCAAAGGTAAATACCCAAAGGCAATCCAAAATTACACTGAATGAAAATTTGGATGAGCACCATTTGTGTTATCATTTGTGTAGAAATAATCTTCAAAGGTTATATGCTATGAGGGAAGTTTGGCTTAGTAAGTAGGCTGGGGTTCCCTAAATGACTGAAGTTAGTCCAAGCAAACTGGGTTTTGTCCCAAACTGGTTATTGTGTGTGGACTTACACAGGGAAATGAAAGGATAAGTTGGAAAGTGATAGTATGTCTGGTTGGTTTAGTATTTAAGGACCAAATGATTCATTTATCAGTTACATGTCATTGTGGTTAGACTGACCCATATATTACCTGATACCTACTCACCAAGCAATTACCTTGCCATCTACCACCCTAGCCTTCCCTCTGCACCTTTCACATACATCTTATCTTTTTTTCTGGCTTCTTTGCTTTCTTACCTATTTTCTCTGGTCCACCATCACCTTGAGCAAGTCACAATCTTGCTGATGCTCCATTTTAATGTTAAAATGAGAAAGACATATGCCTTGGAACACCTTTAGGGATGCCCAAAGGAATAAATGAGATAATGTGGGTAAAGGAGAACAATGTCAGAAGCACAGTAAATAATATAATTTAAGAATATTATTATCATCATTCTCCTCACAAATTGACAAAAAGCTAAGGCAGTAGCAAGATGCTGGAGAAACTGGCTGGGAGCTAGGCCAGGAGAGTTGGTTATTTTGGAAGGAGCTAAGGAAGCCTTTGCAGTGAGAGGAGAGACAAGGGATGAAGGTCTAAAACACGGCTATAAACTGGCACTCTCACCACCCCTTCAGCCTGCTGGAGGCCAGATGTGAAAATGGAGTCAATGGAGCATTACACTGACATAATGGGTCATTTTACCACTGGGTGAATAAGAACCCAATGACTTCTATGAAAGGCTTGGGGTGAATGTTCTATCCAGCGAATACAATTCAGTCATTAAGTCACACTGCTGGGAACTCTATATGCCATTTTATTCCATATCAAACAGTTGTGTCCTGTAGGTAGACTCATGCTGCAAGCTGTCCTAAATACTTTTGGTATTTTTGACTTCCATTTATCGATGTTTAGAATAAAGGTGTGTGTGCCCAGTGAGAAGAGGAAACAAAAACAAAATAATGTTTTATCTATATTAAGCTAAGCTTCGAAAGTTACAAGTTGGTCACTGAAAACCACACCTGGGGGCTCCACAGAGCTAGCAGATGGCAGTGCAAGGACAGTTTTCTTCCCAGTGTGAGCTCTGCCCTCACCCTGGTGGGCTCCTGGTCCCATCTCTTGTAAGTTCCTTCTCATCGCCTTACTCCCATTACTTACCGATACTGCCATAGTCATTAGCTACTGCTTTTTAATTTGATACTGTTAGACTATAAATCAGAACATGTCACTCCAACTACACAGAATCATTCCACTTTAGAATCAAATCTAAAACTCTAAGGACTAAACTCCAACCTTTTTTTTTTCTGTCTCTCTTTCTGTGCAAATTCCCAGCTAAGGGAACCAGGGAGTCTTGCCCTAAAAAGACCCACCAGATGCATTTTTAATGAACTCTACATCAGTGGTCCCCATCTTTTTTTGTGTTAGGGACTGGTTTCACGGAAGATAGTGGTTCCACGGACCAGATTTGGGGGAGATGATTTCAGGATGATTCAAGCACATAATATTTATTGTACACTTTATTTCTATTATTATGACATTGTAACATATAATGAAATAATTATACAACTCACCATTAAAAAAAGAGGTGTGAATGAAAGTGATAAATAAAATAATGGGTGGGCCACAAATAGACTAAAATATCAGATTCTGACTTAAAGTCTGCCACCAAATGCAACTGTACAACTGAAGTACATCAACTCACTTGCCACTCTCTAATAGAGTTTTGATATGAGTCTGCAAGCAACTGATTTATTAAGGTCTCTGTGCAATCAAGTCTCACTGCTAATGTTAATCTGTACTTGCAGCCACTCCCGAGCACTAGCATCACCATCTCAGCTCGACCTCAGCTCATCAGGTATTAGATTCTCATAAGCAGCGCACAACCTAGATACCTCGCATGTGCAGTTCACAATAGGGTTGGTGCTCCTGTAAGAACCTAATGCTGCTGTTTATCTGACAGGAGGCAGAGCTCAGGTGGTAATGAGTGCTATGATAAGCAGCTGTTAATACAGATGAAGCTTTGCTCACTCACCCGTGCTGCTCACCTCCTGCTGTGTGGCCCATTTCCTAACAGGTCAAGATCCAGTACTCATCTGTGGCCCAAGGGTTGGGGACCCCTCTTCTATATAATGAGGTTTCCTTTCCAATCTGACTCTGGCATAACATCCCACAACAGATAAAGAAGGAAATCAAAGTATTCTATGACCCTGTAAAGTCATCTCTTGGGGACTTCCAGACTCCTGACACCACCTATTCTCTTTGACGTCTGCTACCTATGATACGTAGCGGACACAATGCGATATGCGAGCTTCACCTACATATGATGAAACTTGACTACTTTATCATTTGTCAAGCTGTCCATTTCCTTTACTGCTTTCAACATTCCTTAGGTAACTCTTGCAACTAATTGCCAGTCAGGATACCTTTGAATCTACCTATAACCTGCAAGCCCCCACTCTTAGAGGTGCTCCACTTTCCCTGGCCAAATCAATATAAATCTCACATGTATTGATGAAAGTTTTCTTATAACTTCTGCCCTCCTAAAATGTATACAATCAAGCTACAACTCAACCACCTCAAGCACACATTCTTAGGACCTCTTGGGATGGGTGTCACTGGCCTAAGGTCACTCACATGTGACTCAGAATAAACCATCTTAAATATTTTACTAAATTTTGTACCATTTGACAACAACTCTTCACTGTAGGCTATGTGGACCAGCATACCCAGGACCTTTTTGTATCTCCAAACTCATCTAGGACTCCTCTATCCTGCATTCCAGTCTCTCCGGTGATTTACCTTCTGGTCCTAGAAATGGGCCAGTCTCCTTACCTCACGTGTGTTGGCTCTCCTCTCAGCATGGAACTGTCTATCATCCCATTGCCCCTTCCCCTGACTCCTTCTACTCATCTTTAACCGCCCTTTCTCAGAGAGACTCCCCTCATCACCTTAGGTAAAGGAACCCTTAGCTAACACCCCTAGAAACTCTCTACTTCATCCATCATTTTCAGAGCATTTATCACAATGAGTACTCATTTTGTGTACTTAGTCATTTACTTGTTTAGTAATAACTGTAATTGTCTCTGGGGAGGAAGCTATAAATAACTGCTGAATTCATGGAACCCAGGCCAGTGCCTAAAATCGAGCAGACAATCATTAAGTATTTAATGAATGAATGCTTCTTTCAAGACTTTTCCATTTAATGCAAAACAGCATGATGTTTTATAATTATGCTTATGATTTCGTTGTGAACATATTTTGGGGGTAGAAATGGGATGACATAGATCACAGTGGGAGGGAAAAAAGCAATGGGTTGTATAAAAAGGCCAAAGAAACATTTATGAGCACTTAATCACCTGATGACAGGGCTTAAAAGAGAGTTTCTGGAATCTTGTGCAATAAACAAAATTGAGGACTAATAGATATTTTTGTAGATGAGATGTCTGCCTTATAAAGCAGTTGAAAAATCACAAAAATGTCTTGTGCCTTTGGGGCCTAAATATTTCCAAGACAAACATATATATTTTAAATATGTTTTCCTTTCAAAGAACCTGACTTGGCATTCCACCGTACATCACTGATGATAATCCATTCACCAAACTGGCTTGCAACAGGGAATTCTGGCTGAGGTTTGTGTGCCCTTGAACACGGCAAATACCTCCCCTCTGATGATTCATTTTGAAAGTGGAAAGAAATTCTCAAAATGGACTTGAGAACTGTTTGAGGAGGGAGGAAAGGGCTGTGTTATAATTACAGCCATTTTATTTTCCTTTTTACAGACAAAAATGTAAAGATGATTTTTAGAATTCCATTTGCTTCTCTTCTTTTCCATCAGTCACGTGCCTACCAGTTCTCCTTACTGAACAGTGAGCTTTAAAGGGATGCAGGTGTTGAAACATATTCATATGGAAAATGTTCCTCAAACACAGTCGTAAATTATACTCAGTGACCAATTGTGTGAATATTTATGGCAGAGTTTGCTCATCCATTAAAGGAAAGAGTATTTTTCCATTACAAGTTTCATATCTTGATAAAACACTTGCCAAATTATATTCCACCTTCTTGAAGAAATTCCCTGTTAAAACAGTATATCTATTTCTTCACTTTTAAATTCGCAGCAAAATTAGACCACATAAAGAACCGAACAGCTTACATAGTTATAAAATATGTTCAGGCACATAAATTGTTTTTCAGTTAACATTCTCTCTTGTTTTATCTTCTCTTTCACCTACATGGACTTCAGTGAATGAGAAAATGTATAAATGTCAGCTTGTTATCTGGACAAGCTTGGTTACATACACAGTCATGGGTTTGTATAACTGATTTTCAGTGTGCTAAGCTTAAGTTGTATTGATTTTTCATAATGTCATAAAGTGAATATCTATTGAAAAGCGGGCAATATGGTAGCAAACTGCTGTTTCTAAAAGCAAGCATACCTTAACAAAGTAAGCATAATTACTGTGTCCACACTCAACATTCTCCATTCATCTTTCCAAAGCTAGTCATTAGATTATTCTTGTCTGTAAGCTGTTGTGACTGCCTACATTGGTTAGCAAGTCGTCCTATGCATCAACAACCTGGTAAGAAAAATGGGGTTGGGTGAAGAGGTGCAGAGAAAGAGCTGAATTTGAAATGCAAGTTCTTAATTAAACTAGAAACTTGATATATGACTCCCACCTCTAACACATTAGCATAATACTTGATTAAATCAGAAAATTGACACCGGGGGCCCTTTGAGGGTCAAAAGCGGTTTAGTGAACCTACCCAAGAGAAAGTATTACCAAATTCTGGCTTTGTGAACCAGCAGGAGGGCAGCAGGGTAGACATGGAAGCAATATTGGGCACTTGAATCAGAAAATCTTCCAGAGGTGAAGCTAAAAATGGAACATTTTAGTTATAACAGGTGTCTCAAAGGCTGAGAAAAATATGTTAGCTAAATTCAAGAAAAATGAGATCTTTTAGCATTGGTTTGGCTGCAACTAAGTGTCTTTAACTATAGGGCCAAGTATATGTCAAAGTGAATTTCAAATTTGACTCTTATTAGATTTGTATCTCATTTTAATTCGGTGCTTAATTTTAACATTGAATTTTCCACATCATCGTATGGCACATAACAGGCATTCTGTACCTAATTTTTAACACAATCCCTAATCCATACTTTAAAGAGCTCCACTTCTCTGCCATAGAAACTTTCTCCCTTCAAGCAACAGTAGATGTTTTTCTGTATAGGTTTTGCTCACTCTCCTAAAAAGCCATGAACCATTCATTCTTTCAGGAGTTTGGTTTTGTAAATTCGCAGCAAAATTAGACCACGTAAAGAACCGAACTGCTTATGCCAACCCATTGCCAATTTAGAGAGAGGAAAAGAAGAGTAGAAGAAGGTAAGTGTCCTCATTCGTCAAACTGTGTAATCATGGCTCCCACTGAAGTTGGAAAAAATAAGTCTAGTAATTTATGTTTATCTAATCCATGATTTTCAAAAAATGACTTCTCATACAGGAGCTAAATTAATACTTTTATATCTACAAAGACATAACAAAGACAAAAAAACCTTTTCTATAATCTACGTAAGTATGTATATTTACTTTTGTTTTATACCTGACTAGAGTGCTGCAGAGAACATAGGTCTTTTAGCTAGTGAGGAGTGAGTGACTGGGACTTCAAACCTGATGTCCCCCTTCCAGCCTACTGTGTTTCTGCTTCTCCTACTCCCCACCCCCAGCTGTTAACAGCCTAGGGCTAAACTAAGGCTGAAGGATGTTAATGATTCCTTTCAGAGGCAGCAAGGACAAAGGAAATATTACACAAGAGAATTAAATGTTTCAGGTTTAATAAGAGAATAAGAGACACAAATATTTTCAGATATTAAGATCTCTGTTTCCCATCTCTGTCAGTTGCTGACAATAGCTGAGAGAGAAAAAAGAAAATAATACAAATTTAAGCAATATACACATTCTACCTTATATGTGTCCTTTCAGCTAAAGGTGGGTGGAAAAAATGAAGGTCCTTAAAAAGTACAGAGGGAGAATCCTGCAGGAAGGGAGTCAGAAGCATGTTGCCAGGAGTACATTGGGTTGTTTTGTTTTCTGTACAAGACAGCATCATATCATTATTTACAAAAGTTGTTCTTTTTCTATCTCAGGAGAAAGCCAGAAAATGAGAATCAGCACAGAAACTCTTCATAACATTTTAAAGTTTATTTCTTAGTTTTGAGAAAGAGATATAAATGAACTAGCACTGTTACACACTGGGAGAAGGACAGAGATTTCCACAGTTTTTTTTTTTTTTTTCCTTCACAACTACAAGTCTCTTAACTTCTCCGGTAGTACAGGGCTCTGAAAAGCACTTTCAGAACACAGTTCCAATATTTCTTTTCAGGCAGTTCTTTAAAATGTTGGAATGTGAACAACAACAAAAAAAGTTGCTTCAACCACAACATTCACTCTGCATTTGGCCCACAAGCACTGCTGACGTTGCAGAATAAATACCAGCAACACCACAAGCAACTTGAAAAAAAAATTTTTTTTGACTGCCAGAGTGCATGTTATGCAAGACTTAGTTGAATACATTTCTTCACACAGAGAGAAACAGCACAACAGTAACAGGGTAAAATTCAAAGAATTGAGTACACTGGGCATTTTAATTATAGAAAATTGGACATTTTTGTCATAATTATTTATAATAACTCTATACACATCCTGCGTTAAGCCAGTTCTGAGTTTAGGACCTAAGTGAACTAGACTCAGACACACAGACTGATTTCCCACTCCCTATTGCCATCATAGACTAAACAATGATTTGTCATGAATAAAACATCAAGATGAAATATAAATATACATATCCCCCCACTCAGAGGTATCATGGCAAAGGCCCTTACACATAATGAAACTACTTGATACATCTCTTATGAAAAGATACAAAGTGCAACCAGTTGTGCCAGTCTTAGACCCAAGAGTTCACCTTTTATTAAGCCAATGCTTAGACCACTAAGCTACCTCTCAACACTAAAGAAGAGTGATGGATTTGGGCCAATCTGACCAAAAACACAAAAACGCACAATTGTAAGGGCAGAGAGCCAAGTAAGGAACTGCCAGGATGTTTTAGGAATAAGAACAGGAGAACTCAGTCAAAATTTAGAACCAGGGAAATAGAGTGAAAAGCTATATTGGAACAGGATGCACCCAGAGCACCAGAGGTACATTGCTAGAGGAGGCTGAGTACTTCTGGAGGGGAAGAACCAAGTGGGCCACAAGGCGTCTACTTTGCCTCTGCTACTGACATGCTCACACTCACCTTTGATCCTCTGACCAGAAAATATCAACCACCACAGTCTCAAATTAGACATTTTCTCAAGAATTAAGTCATTCTACCTCAAGATTGGGTTCAGTAATCTCAGAAAGAGACGCAAGAAAATCAATTTCCTGATAAGACAAAATATCTCATCAAGAGCACTCTTAGGAGACAGACTGCATGGCCAAGCAAATGAGTCAGAGTGCAAAGGAAGCAAAGTCTGCCGAACAACATGAAATGAACAGTAAGTATTTGAATTGGCATACCCACTTGCTTAGGGAACAACACTTCAATGAAAAAGCAATCAAAACTAATGATAAATATTTTCTCTATCTAAGTCATTGTTCGACCTGGACACAGGATACAGACCCTGGGCTTAATGATGCCAGTCTTCATGGAACTACACAATATGCCTTACTACTGCTCATGATTCAAACAGTGCAAGGCTGATGTTTGCCCTTATCATGTTTGTTTGTCTATCTGTTTCCTTCCATAAAAATACAACACGTCCTAGGCTCCAAGCTAGCTCACAGTTCAGATCTCAGAACCTAGCTCATAAAGTCCATGGTTAACATGCTGTCTTGAAGCTTCTAAATGCAATCATTGTTTTAAAAATAAATCATCTGCTTAAAATAAAAAAGAAAGCATTGCCAGGAACTGCTTAAAGGAAAACAAAAAACTCATTTGATTTTTTTTTAAACTTTGTCCATCAGCTGCCAAGTAAACTTATTAAATCTTTGTTTTATAAGGAATCATGAAACATGTCCAAAAGCAATTTTATATAGCCAGTAGGTACTAACCAAATACCTTGTCATTCACATTTACAGTTTTTTTTCCTGCATCCCACTATAAACCCCTCAAAAGGAAGGTGCCACATCTTTGTATACTCCTTTAGTTTCCATCACAGTTCTCTGACCACAGTGGTCTTTCAAAGTTCATGGTGGCCTTTCAATCAATGTTGAATATTCTATCAATGCTTCAAGGAATGAGACAGTGCATATTCTATTAACACATTTATTTGTTTTTCTGTTTTCTAAAAAGAACATTAATTATTTACTCATTTTAATATGTTTTTGCCACATTGGAGAAAAGAGATTTCCTACGTAGCAAAGAACAGAAATTATGCATGATACGTGCATATACACAAGGTTTCTTTTACAAACATGTCAACAAGTTGAGCAAGTTAACTTGATTTCACAGGAGATCAGAGGTCAAAACTTTTCTTAGTGTTGTATACTTTGTTATAACTTGAGAAAGACAGACAGAGAGAGAGAGAGACAGAGAGAGAGAGAGAGAGAGAGAGAGAGAGAGAGAAGGAACTAGGCAGATCTAGCTTAGATGAATATAACCAAACACAGCAAGAGGCATACACAGTGTTAAGATTTTTGTCAAAAAATAATAATGATAAAAATAACTTTCTGTAATAATGTAAAATGTATGAATACAGGAAAGAGGTACAAAGAAAAAACCTAGCGTTATAGATAATAATGGGACAACAGAGAGGCATATGCAGGGCAGAATGGAGAAATATTTGGAATTAAAGGTGGCATTAGTTTAAAAGGAAGTAGTCCCTATTCCCTAAAACTCTCATGGAAAACAAATGTTGAGCAGTTGTTTAGGAGGAGAGGAGAGGGATATGTAGACAATGACAACAGCTTAATAAAGAATCCAGTCTTAGGTTTTTAGTCCAATCTTAGATGCCACCTGTGAGTGTGAGTCCAGTGCTAGAGTTCTAATGCTGCTTCCCTGGTCTCCATTATTCTGAAATGGTTTTCTGAATCACGTGAGTGAAAGAGTTAGAGAAATTAACAAGGCTGTAGCTAATGGACTTACAACCATGGACATGAGCCTAAGTTTCTTCACTGGCTACAACATATGAACATAAGGCAATACATAATCAGTAATCTTAGGTGAAAAAAGAGATCTTTCTGTCCATGCAGCACTCAGGAACTCCAAATAGTTCAATTTTTCATAGCCCTGCAAACAGTTATGATCTTAGATTTGGGGCTTTTGCTTTCTATTATTTTGCCTGCCATTAAGTATCCAAGTTGGATATGAAGACTATTATACTGTGGTCTCTTTTAAGGCTCTTACGTGAGACCTGAAACGCTGTGATACTCTTGGGATAGCCTGGGTATACAGCAATGAAATATTGCATTTGCTAAAATAGAAAAAATTCATTATAGGAGATGGCATCTCATAAGTGGTTCTGCAGAAGAGGAATAATTCCACATCTTCATGGAAGAATCTTAAGGATACAACTAAATCTGTGCATCTGACTACAAATTTCTTAAAATAAATAACCTCATACAACAGATGTTTTACTTATTTTGTGTACACGTGTGGGTGTGTATTTGCTGTCCTGGTCCCACATTTTGGCTGTAGGTATTGATAAGAAGAAGGCAGATAGAAATTATTAATTCATGAGCTGGTCATTTTTATTACCTCATGTTGATGTCTCAGTTACTGTTGAAATAAGTGATATGACACCAACATGGTAGAAATAAGTCACTCTAAGTTTGAATGTATATAAATATATATAATTAAATTGATACTGTTATATTTATATCAGCTAAATATAAATCAGTTCCAGTGATATACATGATTTATATTTATTTAGACCTTAGATTTTAAAATGTTTCAAAGATTATTATTTAATTAAAAAATACATTTGTTAACATTTCAGCCTTTTCATTCTCCTGTTTACAGAGAACTGAACAATTTTCAGTCTCCCAGTTTCTCTAATCTCTTGCTTTTTCTTTCATTTCAGTTAAATTCCCATGGAATAGGTGGATGTAACTGCCCTTTGAGAATCTAAGATTGGATGCTAAGTGAAACATTCTTATTTTATCTTCAGGAAAAGAATGTTGTTTTGTTTTCAAATCTAGGTTAATACTTGACTTGCCAAAGGTGACATAATGACCCTAGTGGGATTTGGCATTTTAGCTTTAGTTAAAATCTTTGCAGCAATCCCTGAAATTTCTGTTATATATAGGCCTCAGCTAGAGATGTGAATATACCCTTATATTTTTCAGATGAAAAATACTTCTGTTACATGGGTAGTATGCTGCAGAAGTATTGCAGAGACTCTCCCAAGATGACCTGAAAATTTTTCCTTACTTTTAGATCACTGAATGGCCTTTCACTTTTATACTCACCCAGCGTATCTGAAAGGAGACTGCCTTACCCAGGCAATGATTTCAGTCCTCCCAGGATAAAGTTAGAGTGGCATGGACCAACCCCCAACCCCCCACTTTTAAACATCAGTCTGCCACCATCAACACTCCCAGGACCAATGTTTGGGGGTGGGGTGGGGATCTAGAATGTATGGGCACGGGACCAAATGTTCACAACCCTTTCCTCTCTTATCTTTAGTGCATGTACACAGTGCCCTGAGTTCTTCCCACCCCTGGGATTTTCTTTTTGTCTGTCTACAACATTAGTATTTCCCCCTGCTTTGTGCTAGGGAAGTTTCTGCAAGATTGAACACACTCTGTTGTTTAATCCACTTCTATAGAAACAATACACTCATCCCAGAGGAAGGCTGCCATTTCACAACCACTCCCGCTTTCCCTGAAGCCACACTTTTTTCCTTTCACTCAAAATCTAATCCCTTTGGCTCTTAGTTGCTACACTGTTTCAGAAGAAAAAAATTAGATTATGCTAAGAATATAAATACTGAAAACAAATGTTCTAAACTGAAATTAGCTCACCTTTTTAATGTCATTTTGGAATGATCAGTGGTGCCCTAAAATAAATCCTCTCTGACATTTGATTCTCATTTAATCTTCACCTTGGTTGAATCTTCTGGACCTCCGCCTCTCTCCACCCTCCCTCCCTTCAACTATGGGTTGCCCGGCAACCTCAAACAGCTGGTTGCCCAAACAGGAAAAGGAAATGGGATTAACGCTGGAGGAAGCTAATTGAAGGAAGCATTAGCATGCTCCCAATCAGAATTCTCTCAATACTAGCTGATTAAATTGTGCTCTGCTGAAGTAAAAGTGTGGACTGTGGAGTGTACAGGTGGCAGAACTGTCACAGACCTGAAGACAGAATATTAATTACAGCAGTGGTGACAGTAGCTACTACATCCATAATAGCACAGCCCTCTGCTTGCAAAAGGGCACAAAATCATATTATGAGTCTTTTGCCCACTATTCCTCTCATTCATGCATTTGTGCATGAATTCATGTATTAATTCAGTTACTTATCCACTCGGGTATTTATTGAAAGGCAACAGATCATCATAGAAATTCTGTGGGCTCTGGGCTGAACAAGACTTTGGTTTCAATTATAGTTCTACTACTTTCTAGCTCTGTGATACTAAAGTAAATTTCTTAAACTTTCTAAGTCTTAATTTCAACAATGGCAAAATCAGGTTATCATCACTTACCTTAAAGAGATATGGTAAGGATTAAGTAAGAGAGTATGCAAAACAAATCCACTATAGTAACTACCCAGGTTAGATCTTCAGTTAATTCACTTCCCTCTCTACTACAGGACCCTGAGATGTGGGAGAAATACTAGAGGTGCATTAGCTAGTTTGGAACTTATAGCTATATTTCAAGCATGAAGCCAAGACACAAATGGAATCATAGCAGTAGGAATTAAGAAGAATTGACAGATGTGAGACTTGATTTTAAGAAAAAAATAAATAGAATGAGATAAATATGAATCAGTGGAAATTGTCGAAGGTGCCTTTGATGTGTTAAGCCTGGATGACCTCAGAGAATGGCGATGTCATTGAGAAATTAGCAACCAAAGAAAGGAAGTTAGTTTGTGGATGTGAAAAAAATTTAGGTTAAGTAATGTAAGCAGAGCTGACTCTGGGGTATCACAATGAAGATCTTCACCTTGACTTCCAATTGTCTTGTTTCTACACAGCTCTCAGACCCAACTAGGGAGAATAGTGGAGACAGCTAAGGTAGGTAAAGAAACAGGTAGAGTTGGCTGGAGTTATTAGAACCTAGGCTGCTCAATCAAGCTTGGATTTTAACATCCAAAGATTTACCATTGGATTTTAAAATTATTTTCGATTTTTTTACCTTCAGAGAGTACATGCATTTTTAAGGATGGGCTAGGTTATGCTGCAATAGCACATAAACTACCACATATCAATGCCTTAGGCTAATAAAGGCTTATTTCTTGCTCTCACTAAATGTCCAGTGCAGGCTGGAGAACTCTGCTGTACAGCTACTGAGGGACCCAACTGATGGAGACTCTACCATCTTTTAACTGCACCATCTAGAACACAGCTTTATTCTTCCCCTATCAGGGGAGAAAGACACTTAAGATTTCATTTCCTAAGTCCTGAAATTACAGCTATTTTTCCTCAGAGCTTCTTTTTCAGAACTAGATCACATGGCCCCACCCACTACGAGGAGGTTAAGAGTTACACTCCCACATGTGCTTGGAAAGAGTGAGAAGTGTACATCATAGAACACCAGTAATGTCTTCTACTAGACACCTTGGAGGGTTGAACTACTACATTCTGGTATAGGTGACTTAAATCTCTTTAAAGTTGCATTGGTTTATTCAGAACATCAGCTACTACAATGGTTAGAATAACCTATTTAAGGGAGGAGGTTCAGTTGAAAAAGATAGTTTGACCCATTGAGAGACAAAGAATACTCCCTATTAGGCCAGCAATTTTCAAAGTATAGGCCAAGAACCTCTGGAGATTTCCAATACCATTTTAGCTCATTCATGAAGGCTTTCCTTTTTCAAATACGTATCTCTGAGAGTTCAGATTTTATATACTTCTTCCAATAAAACATATTGCAACAGGTCGAACTTCAGAATCAGTATGAAACTCTGACTGTTTTCTGTTAAACTAATTATTAAAGAGCTGTTATTCTGTAAAGTCAGATATTAGAGAAATTTGAAAAATTGTAAAGCAATGCCACTCTTCACAGTGAATACTTGTGGAAAATAGCTATTTTTCACAATGTTATTTATGCTTATCTAAATATGCTTATTATTTTTTAATGAATTAATAGGTATTTGTAGCCTCAATTTTGATGATATCTAATGTAGTAATTATTGACAGATAGAACACTCTCAAACATGATCTTTTAGAATGGAAAGATGTTCTGAGATCACATATTTGGGAACTACTTTCTAGACCAACTCATGTTGGACGTATAGCCCTAAGTCTGGGTACCGGGCAACTTCATTCTGGTGGGATGGGGTTGCAGAATTTCTATAAACTGGAAGAGTTCACTCAGGGTTAGGTTCTCACATTCTCTGTGGGTGAGACAAGTGAATTCAGGGACTGAAGAGATAAGGTACCATGAAGGTTACATTAATTGTAACCTTAATAGTTACCATAAGGTTAGGGAAGTCCAATCCAGAGTTCTAAAGTTCAGACAAATCCTCTTAATAACCCGCATTTTGAGTGAGACATAGAGCCAACATGTGGGATGGAATGTTTTAGCTGGATAATAAGCCCAGCTCAGTGGTTCATTGTTCATTATTATTCATACATTGATCAAAAAATCTGTACCATTTTTTTTTAAAAGAAAATGATCATCCAATGTGCTACAAAATGTTAGTAAGAGTTAAAGAGGCTGTAAACAGGCAGAGGATAACTTAAAGTATGAAGATAGGTTAGAAATGAGACTGGAGAAAAAGGCAGGAAACAGTGTAATGATTTTTCTCATTTGCAAATGTGGGGAAGCTTGAAGGGCTTCTAAAAGTGTGTCAAGGCATTACAGGAGCAGTCTGGCAATTTCGTTCCTCAGGATGAGTAATGCCTTTTGCAGTACTTTTTCTCTTTATCCTTCAAGAATGCCCTTGTCCAGATCATCTACCTTTTATCTAAATTATAATTGTACAAAAATGCAGTAGAAGGAGAAATAAATAATATGCAACAGAAGATCTGGACGGTTTGAGGGTCTGGCCCTGTGACGGGATACCCTGTTACCTTCTACTTCCTGATTTTTTCTTTCTTTTTGGAACATCTGCATTCTCCCAACTGTTTCCTTACAGGAAAAAAAAATGTGACACCTCTTCAATAAAACAACATTATTTGTTACCTCCCTTTTTTGTTCCACCAAAGACAGAGGTCATCTTTGTAATCTGTCCTTGCTGGAGATTATATATTTCCTAGACTCTGAATTAGTCACTAGATAGGTAAATAATAATAATAATAATAATAATAAGAAGAAGAAGAAGAAGAAGAAGAAGAATAAACAGAGTGGGGAAAAGCAGAAAATAGGAACTATACAGAATAAATAATTCAGTGATATTAACCTCTCAACTACCTGAAAAGCATTCTTTGTAGCTCAAATGGTAAGCCAGTCTTGTGAGAGAAATAGTGTTTATCATTTATTTAATACACATGGCTGCAGCCCAAGGAAGAAAAGTTTAAAAGTAATGTCAACAGGCAAAGGATCACACTAGGAGTCATCGAGCTCACCTTGCGTTTCTCCCTAAGGCAGAGCTGACGCGAATTCATTCAGGGCCATTCTATTATTCATGCAAGGAACTGTCTATCACAAATGCAATATGAAAAGGAGGTGCGCCCCATGTGAGGCATGAAATATCATCTCTAATAACTGGCAGTTTAATTTCAAGATTTCGGGACTGCTCATTTAAAAGTACCTGAAGCAAAGTTCTAAAGTACAGAATGATAAAGGAAATCATTGTTGTTACACTTTAAGAAACCTTGTTCCATTTCTGCTAGAAAATATAAGAAATTTGGTTAAAAGGAAGATATGGAAAATAATGTAAAACTGACAATAGAATGTCATGGCAGACATTGCCTCAGAACTTTTCATAACTCTGTAGCACATTCACTAGGACATAGTCTTTGTAATTATCTTAGAAAGCTGGTCTTATTCTTTTCTAATTCCAAGGCAACTGAGAAGAAAACTCACAAAATTTATAATAGAATCTCAAATTTACAGTAGAATGCAGATCTTGCAGCACAATCGTTTGCTGATAGACTCATAATATTGCTGACTTAAACACCTAGAAAAGACCTTGGGAATTGCCTATCATCATAAACTTATGTGGGTGATTAAGAAACTGGGACCCAGTGTCTGACATAGGATCACAACATAACCCATTGTTCTTTCTACTACACACTTTGACTTTTTAAAGCTAAATTCTTAAAATAATATTATGTTAATAAATGTTTAACTTTCACTACATAAACAATAGGTTCAAGTATAGCTTCTGACAGATGCTCAAATACCTTTACATCTATGATACTACATGTTCTACTAAATGTATGCCTCTTGTTTGGGGATTTAAAAAGGAGGATTACTGTGTAAACTCCTGAATTGAATGTGTTGTGGGTACAGGTGACTCTGTTGGTGACAATAACTCAACTTGAGGGACTTCTAGGGTCTAGGCTCTTCAGGTGAACCACAATTAGTGCAGTACATAGAGATGATGATAGAATAAAAGGAAGCCAAAGCCTACTCAGTCAAGAAAGGGAGCTAAAAATAGAAGGGTTATGGACCTGGGACTTCCTATCCCAATGAAACAAGTGCAGGAGCCCAGCAGACGTAATCAGGACCCTGTTTGAAGCTGCAGCCTAGAGCAGATGTTGCTGTGAATGGTTTGCATGTGCCAGCTGTGGCAAGGGTGAGTAGGTGGGCTGGCTATGGTTAAATATAGAGTTGAGACTGGCTCACACATATGGGAAGTGTTAAGCTGGTTTACTTGTATTTCTGGTCTAGCCCCAAATTCTCTCCAGCTGAACATTTCTCCCAGCATTGTGGGAAAGCAGAAGCAACAACCAGAGCCTCAGCCCACCCACTATTGATAAGACTTGGCTCTCTTCTTGGGGTCAAATAGATCCAAGTGATCCCCTGGCCACTTCTGGGGAAATGTGAAAGTCATCAAAGTAAGGGATTTGTAGGCAAAGAAAATGAGAATATGGAAAGACAAGCAGCAGAAATTGAGTGAGAGGAGACAGATGTTAGCTATAAGCAAACACCAAAGCCTCCAACTAAAAGTCAAATAACAATTCAACCAACTACTCAGTCTTTGCCTATAGTGCACAATGTCAAACATCTGATGCTTGTGGTGTCACAGCCTCCAAGGGTGTTTGCCTTTAGTGACGCAAACAGGGACAGGGCATATATTTGAGCGAAAACACACATATGCACGCATACATATGCGTATACACACACACACACACACACACACACACACACACACACACACACACACACACACTTTTTCATCTGCTGATGATTTTGCTCAGTGTCCTGCAAAAACCACACTCCAGGTCCTGTCACTTTTGGGTTTATAAATCTGAGGAATTTAAGAAAGAGGAAGTTGGATCAGATGAGAGAAAGGAAACCACTGTGAAGGGCTTCCCAGCAGTTTGGCCTCTGAGAAACCCGGACTAAACATCACTCTATAGTCTAGAAATTCTAAATCGTGTTATGCTCAATATCAGGAAATTACAGTCGATAAACAAATAGAGTAGGAGAGTGAGGATATGCAGGGAGTTAAGCCTGGCACAGGAGAGGGAGGAGAGGGGACAGAAAAATAACATGAGGGAAGGTTTTGGGAGAGAGGTCACATAAAAATGGACTTTGCTGCCCAACAATGCTGGGAAAAGTCCAACTGGAAATGGGAAGAGACACAGTTTGAACCTTGGGACTGACTGTGGGAACAATGGCATAGGGAAGATACAGATAAGGGTATACAGAATCATCTAACTCAGAAGTTGCCAGAAAAGCATCTAGCACATAATAGACTCTCAAAATATGTTAACACCTTTTCTTACCATACAGTTTCCTTAAGTGACATTTAAATAAGACAGTCTATACTGCTCACAAACATTTATTATAATTATTTTTATAGTCAGAGTCTCACTCTGTCACCCAGACTGCAGTGCAGTGGCACTCTCACGGCTACTGCAGCCTCGACCTGCTAGGCTCAGACAACCTTCTGCCTTAGCCTTCCAAGTAACTGGAACTACAGGCCCGTGCCACCACGCCCAGCTAATTTTTTGATTTATTGTAGGTTTTGCCAAGTTGCCCAGGCTTGTCTCGAGTGCTTGAGCTCACGCAATCCTCTTGCCTCTGCCTCCTAGAGTGCTGGGATTACAGGTGTGAGCCACTGCACCAGGCCCACAAACATGTTTAACGTCCCCCCCAAATATATGCATACTTTATGACTATTCATCTTTTAGGGATCTAGTCAATAGAAATGTGTCCATTCACTTATCAAAATACACTTACTAGAATATTTACAACAGCAGTACTTGGAATAGTAGGTACCTGAAAATTACCAAAACATTCATCAACAGTATAATAGATAAAGAAAGTATGGAAAAACATAACAGGATACTGTGATTATTTATTCTCACTGCTGTATAACAATCTATTGTGAAAATAAGGATACATCTTACGAGCATAATGTTGAGGGGGGGAAAAAAAGCCAGACACAAAAAGTACATACTGCATAAACCCACTTATACAAAGTTCAAAAACAGGTGGATAGTACATATACTACTAGAAGTCTTTTCAAGTGGTTATTCTTGGCAGGGGTATGGGTAGTGACAAAGAAGAGCTGATAACATTCTTAACAGTAGTTATATCAAAATTAGCCAGTGTCCTATTTTCACTGAGAATGCACACATCTGTATGCACACAGGAATTCTTTGTGTTTAGAGAGGAGGATAGTAAGCATATTATTATCATGTAATTTATAGTAATAAAAGAGATATAATACTTCCCTGCCAGGCAGCACAGTAACATATTGGAGAAAAGACAGGTTATGGTATAAAACAAAGCTGAATTAAACCATGATTCAGTTACTCACAAGTTCTATAATTAAGACAAACCTATATGTGCTTTAATTTCCTTGTTTGCAAAATTGAGATAAAAATATGTATATTAGAGAGATATTGTACAATGTGAAGAAATGACAAATGATAGTACGAGCATTTTCAGAAATGTTGCAGGTTCAGTTCCAGATCAGTGCAATAAAGAAAATATTGCAATAAATCGAGTGACATGAATTTTGTTACCCAGTGCATATAAAAGTTATGTTTATACGATTCTATACTCTATTTAGGGTGCAAAAGCATTATATCTAAAACACAACACACATATCTTAATTTTTAAAATTTTCGTATTGCTAAAAAATGCCTTCAGTCTGTCATAATCTCTTTGCTGGTGGAGGATCTTTCCTCTGCTCTGATGACTGATGACTGATCAAGATGGGGGTTGCTGAAGGTAGAGGTGGCTGAAGAAGTTTTTTAAAATAAGACAACAGTGAAGTTTACTGTATCAGTTGACTTTTCCTTTCTTGCAAGATTTCTCTGTCACATGCTGTTTTCATGCCAGGGAAGTATATTTTACCCACAGTAGAATTTTCATAATTGGAATCAATCCTCTCAAACCCTGCTATGTTTATAAAATATTCTAAATCTTTTATTGCCATTTCAACAATGTTCACAGCATCTTCACCAGGAGCAGCATCTGTTTCAAAAATCCACTTTCTTTGTTCATCAATAAGAAGCAATTCCTCATCCATTTAAGTTTTATCATGAAATTGCAGCAATTCAGTCACATCCTCAGGCTCCATACCTAATTCTAGTTCTTTTGATTTTTCCACCATATCTGCAGTTACTTCCTCCAATGAACTCAAAAACCCCTTAAAGATATCTATGATAGTGGGAATCAACTGCATCCAAACTTGTGTTAATGTTGATATTTTGACCTCCTCTCATGAATAATGAATATATTTATTAACATCAAGAATGGTGAAACCTTTCCAGAAGATTTTCAATTTACTTTGTCCCGAATCATCAGAAGAATCACTATCTATGAGAGCTATAGCCTTAAAATATGTATTTGTTAAATAATAAGACTCACCCCTTGACATGAAAACAACATTAATCTCCTAATACATATCATTCTGAGCTCTTGTATGACTAGGTGCATTGTCAAAGTGCTGTAACATTTTGAAAGGAACCTTTTTCTCTGAGCAGTGCGTCTCAACAGTGGGCTTAAAATGTTTAATGAACCTTGCATTAAATAGATGTCCTGTCACCCAGGCTTTGTTGCTCCATTTATAGAACACAGGCAGAATAGATTTAGCATAATTCTTAAGGACCCTAGGATTTTCAGAATGATCAATGAGCAATGACTTCAACTTAGAGTCATCAGCTGCCTTACCACCAAGAGTCCGCCTGTCCGTTGAAGCACTGAAGCCAGGCACTGATTTCTCCTCTGTAGCTATGAAAGTCCTAGATGGCATCTTCTTCTAAAAAAAGGCAATATCACCTATATTGAAAATCTGTTGTTTAGTGTAGCTACCTTCATCAATGCTCTTAGCTAGATCATTTGGATAACTGGCTACATCTGCTCCCCACCCCCACCCCCCGCCTCTGGCATGTGATACCCTGTTTGTAGATTTCATCTTTTAATGGAAGTGCAGTAAATAAAGGCCATTTTCATAATATGCCAAGCAACAGGTTAGGAACATCTGAGCTGCTGGAATTGATAGAAGGGAGTTGAGGTTGACAAATCTCCCTAAATTGCACCCGGTTATACTTGTATCAACTCCCAGAAGCATCTCCAAATTATTGAACTTGCTACATCTTCTACATTAGCACTTGCTGCTTTGCCTTGCACTTTTATATCATGAAGACAGCTTCTTTCCTAAATCTCATGAACGAACTTCTGCTAGCTTCCAACTTTTCTTCTGCAGCGTCCTTACCTCTCTCAGCCTTCAAAAAATTGAAGTGAGTTAGCGTCTTGCTTTGGTTTAGGCTTAGGCTTAAGGGAATGTTGTGGCTGGTTTGATCTTCTATTCAGACCACTAAAATTTTCTCCATATCAGCAATAGGGCAGTTTCACTTTCTTATCATTTGTGTGTTCACTGGAGTAGCACTTTTTTTTTTCATGTTTATTTTTTGTTTTAAAGATATGGGGTACAATTCAGGATTGGGTATACAAGTGGCCATTGTACAGGTAAAGTTTAGGCCTCCCTTTGGACCCACTTTGCCTGGTTTGAGATCATGCACTTTTATCGATGTTGTGCTCTCCCCCAACTCCAGCAGTATCCTGCTACTGCTATTACCTTTCTTATAGTATTATGGTAATGCTCAGTGTCTACTTATGAGTGAGAACATGTAGTACTCTGTTCTTGTTTCTGTGATAAATCATTGAGTATGATAGACTCTAAATTCATCCAAGTTACTGCAAAGTCCATATGCTTATTTTTCTTTATGATTGCATAATATTCCATTGTGTATATGTACCACATTTTATTTTATCCAGTCCAGTTTTGAGGGGCAGCATAGTTGGTTACATGTTTTCACTATTGTGAATAGTGCTGTGGAGTAATACTTTTAATTTTTTTCGAGAACTTTTTCTTTGCATTCACAGTTTGGCTAACTGTTTGGCACAAGAGACCTAGCTTTTGGCTTATCTTGACTTTTGACATGCCTTCCTCACAAAGTTTAACCATTTCTAGCTTTTGATTTAAAGCAAAAGATGTGCAACTCTTCCTATCACTTAAACATTTAGAGGCCACTTTAGGGCTAATTGACCTGCTCTCAATATTGAGTGTCAGGGAATAGGGAGGCATGAAGAGAGAGATTGGAATGGCCAGGTCTGTGGACCAGTCAGAATACATACAATATTTGTGGATTAAGTTTGCTGTATGATATGGATACAGTTCATGGTTCCCCAAAGCAATTACAATAGTAAATTCAAAGAGCACCGATTACAGGTCATCATAATATATAATAATAATAATAATAGAAAAGATCAAAATATTGTGAGAATTACCACAATGTGGCATAGATACATGAGTTGAACACATACCAAGCACTATTAGGAAAATGGCACTGATGGACTTGCTCCATGCAGGGTTGCCACAAACCCTCAATTTCTTAAAAAACACAACATTTGTGAAGTGTAATAAAATGAGGTTCAATAAAATAAGCTATGTCTTTACTAACAGTGACTGTTAATAGCGTTAATTTTATTTTTTTTCCTCAATCAGCATAATTCTATCTTTGTGATGTAATTACAGTTGTACTGTTCAAGGTTATTGGATCTCTCAGTCACAGAAAATACAAGCAATTGTAAGTCAAATGTGACCCCCATCTCTGTGATGCAAAATTTGTTAAAGTTGCTTCTTCTCACTGGACATGCACTGCCATAGTTTCTGAATGTCAACGGATTCTCTTCATGTTTCTTTTGCTTATAGTTAGTTAGTCAACAGCATCCACCATATGCAGCTGCCTTAATTATCATTATTCTCTGCAAACCACATCACCCTCCCGATAAATTCAAACTGCAACTTCCGTGTAGGTGGGTAGAAAACGTCTGCAGGCCTGTTTGTAGAACCTGTCCTCGGCCAGAAATTAGAGGGAGTTTAGGAAATAAATGATTCCCCATCTTCACAAATTTACCTGTTGGGAGACTGGATCTTCAAACTTCCTGATGGATATAAATGGTCCAGGGGACTGATATGAATCTCTCTTGAAGGGGGCGGGGGGTATATGGACCATTAGACTCAGATGTGCAGTGCTGGAGGGGCAGAGGTAGAAGAGATGAGGCAGAGAGTGAAGGTGATGTCTAAGATACTTCCCCTCCCTCCAGAGCTTTACATGCAACTTCTGAAATCACAGCAGTCTCATTCTCTAATTTCTCATTTTTTCTTTTCACACATTCTACTCCATCTCCCTAATTCTGATTCCTTTTCAACTTTTCTTCGCTTTATTCTCTATCAATCCAGATTTGTTATTGTGTATTTATTGAGCTCATAAATAGAGCTTGTGCCCAGGAGGAACAGCCTGATAAATTAAATACATTGTATTCAATTTATTTTGAAGTTAATATTACAGCAAGTGAACCAAAATTTCATTTCTTTATATACTGGTTAATGAACCTACATTTTGGCAGACATGAAAGCTTCTTTCAGAGCTTTTTCCTCCTCTTCTTTTATTGGCCTTTAAAAAAGTAGCTTTACAGGCAAGATTCAGTAGGGGGGTAAGGATAGAAGTTTGATACTACAAACCTTCCCTTTTCTCTCAAATCTCAAGCTTCCCTTCCTTTGCTGAGCATCTTAAACAAGCAGGCGGATGTTTTTCCTCTTTTATTTTTTAATTGCTTATGTTGATGTGCAAGACAACATTTTCAATGAGATGCAAACGGAGTTGCCCACACAGCAATAATGGGGGCTTTGTGGGCCGCTCAGCATGTGCTGTGTTTCTCTGAAGTCTTTAGGTCCATACCCCCAGCTCTACAAAGGGGTCAGTACATTTCAGCTTCTCTCCCTCCCATACCAAAGAGATGCTCTGACTGTGAGAAAAAACAGCAGGTAGAATAGCCACTGGCAGAAGTTTCCTCTTCCCCCACTATGAGTATCACTCCTTTTCCACTGACAATTATTACATTTTAAATAACAGTTGCACTTTATGAGGATTTAATGAAATGCTGCTATGATAGAGTAAACCAGAGCCAACTGAAAGAGCTATTTCACTCAAAGATTTCTAGTATTCAATTAGCTTTTCCTGTTAATACATCATGATAGCACAGTGATTAGAAAAAAATAACATTCACTAATTGACACCAGAATGATATATAAAAAGCTGGTAAGTGCTTTGGAAGAATAACAGGCTTATTTTTTGATGTGGGGAGTAATATATATTTTTGGTTAAGGATAGGATTCTGGTTAAAGTCTGCTGAAAATGAACAAATAAAAATTACCTATGTAGATTTAGTGTTATTTTCAAGGCTAACCATTCATTCAGTAAGAAGTTTTGCCTTCTTATAACTATTAGCACTTTCAAAAGCTTTTACTTAACAGGGACAGCACAGATTATTGATTTCTTTCCTTTCTCAGGTCCTCTTAACGTAAGTTATAAGTAACCAATAGATAGTCTCTATTAAATTTATGGTTTTGGGGGAAGAGTGCAGATGTTGTCTGGGAAACAGCCTTGGGCACTGTAAGTACAAAAGACTTCTGTGGTCCTAGTTTTTGCTTTCTTTTCTTTTTTCTTCTCTATTTTTAAAGGCAGAACAAAAGAAGCCCACTTCAGAAGTGTTAGCTCACTCTTTAGGCATTAAAATTAGAAATAAAGGGCAAAACTAACAGCACATATCCCCGTAGAATTCCCCAGAAGATTCACAATGAATGGTGCATCCATAAACTAATAAACAAACAAATCTATAAATAAGACTAAATGTACAGTGATCCTAGCCTTATAGTTGAGTAAGAAAGGTCATGTCCTGGCAGCCTCAGGAAACTTAGGATATTGTGGGGACCTTGAGAAGAGACAAATTCTTCAAATATACAGGTATAATAGGTGAAGTCAGATGATGAGTTCTTGGCTTGACCTTCTATCCTTATGAAGCTTTTAAAAGTCTGAACTAAAGTTCCTTATGAAAATTTCTAGCAAAGCAAATTTAAGAAGGTGTACATTCTTGCCGCACCTAAGCAATTAATCAGACAAATAATGTAATCAGTTCTATTCTGTGATCAAGAATAATTTGTCTTTGAGGTTACTTTTCATCATAAATAGAGTGACTGTAGAAAGAAGCGTTGTGCTACAATGGAAAACTATGAACCATCTATTGCACACTCTTACAAGTTATCAGTCTACCCTGTTTAACATCTTTGAGCCATTTTGCAACTCTTAAAATTGCGGGTAACTGGCAGATATGCAAAGTCTATCTTATGTGGTGGGGATTTAATTGACTTCTTCCCCAGCTGCAGAACAACAATAATAACAAAAAAACAGTTTTGGTATTTAGTTGTAAATTGGTTTGGATTCTGTTGCTTGCACAATTTAACAATCCTTATCAAATTTTCATTTCTTCCAATTTTCTTCAATATGTGGCTACAAGTCACCAAACTCAAGTTTTCTCCCTCCTGTATGATTCTGCATAAAAAAGATGCAGAACCCAAAACTCGAACTTCCCAGATCCCTACCTTGACTGTAGGCTGCTTTGTATTTGACTTTCTTACTGGTGATCTGAAAAAGCATTGCAAACTTGATACATGTCATGAAAAGACTCACCACAACAGAAGATGATGTATGGGCCAAAATACTGCCTGAAAAGAAAGTCTAATGAAATGCTTGGACTATACATGACCTTGTATAAAAATGTGGACAACTTCACCAAAAGCATTAACATCCCAACTTGAGAGTTTAAATAAGTTTCATGCTAATAAGCAGTACTGAATAACAAAAAGATTTTTCCTCCACTGGCCTCTTGGACTCCAGTGGGCTGATAACTCCCAAGATCTCATTCCAGTTTCTTTACTTTAATACAACCTTTTGTATTCATATTTTCTCTTTTTCATTTAGGCATCCCTCTTAAAATACCTGATCTCTAGGACCCTAAAACAATTGATTTTTGCCATCAATCCTCAAAAGATGCTTTAAATGATTATACAGAAAATACTCCAATAATAGTTCTTGAGAGACTATTTCCTAGACCCTATTCTACTCCATTCATGCTGTTTATTATCTTTTCTGGGTTGTACAGCAATAAATAACACTCTTCTTAAAGAAAATGGAGACTGATGATTTTGAACTTTACCTGAGCCCTGGGCTGCCAAAACACAGAGATGATTAAGAAACCCTCCATACTTTTGTTTATCTAGACAAGTTAACTGCCAATGACCCACCCTGTGCTTGCATATTACCAGGTAAGATCCATCTCTATCCTTCCTCATGACTCCCATAAGACTTGAAGATGACTTACTTGTTTATCTACCGTTGTACAACTTAAAACCTGCTTCCTTTCCTATGAAATGTTATGCATGAATAAATGTTTTCCTTGTTGAAGTAACCCAAATAAAATTATTTCTTTAACCATACTGTGCATTTAGTCTTTCACAACAGGGTTTGAATTAAACAAGTGTATGCATTTGTCAAAAAATCATGAAATGATACAATTCAGGTTAGTGTATTTCATTAAACTTCACCTCAAAAGAAAAGATGAAGATTGTAAATAAGCAATTAATTATACATAGTTAATGATATGTACACTTAGTTTTTCAAGGGTGTGGTGTCAGATAAGTATAACTTACTTTGAAATGGATAGATAGATAAGATACATCCATAGAGAAATTGATTGCTAAATAGTTTGTGATAAAGCAAATATAGTGAAAGGCTAATTACATAATCTAAGTGATGAATTTATTAGTGTTCACATCAAAGTTAATGGCAAAATATTGAATTCTTTTACCCTAAGATTGAGAGGATAACTTATCTCAACTTTTCTATTCAAATTTGTACTAGAGGTCTTGACCAGTGCAATAAGAAAAAAAAAAAAGATTGAGATAAAAAAATAAAACTGGCTTTAATCTTCAGATGATATGACTGTCTATGTGGAACACTCTAAAGTAGCTATAAAGCAGTTACTGTCAGTAGTAAATGCACTTGGCCAGATTATAAGAAAGAAGGTCATTATATAAATATTAATTATACTTGCATATACTAACCCAAATAATTAGAATATAAAATTGTAAAAGTAGCATTTACATGATAGCAACAAAACCAAATACATATAAATATAAAGATAATTTATAAATAAAATATAATAGATATAAATAGATATAATGAAAGGACTTCAAGATGTCTATGTTGTAAACTACCAAGCCTTCTGGAGAAAAATAAAGATTTAAATAAGTGTATCTATGACATGTTCTTGAAATAGATGGCTTGGTATTACTATGATGTCAATTTTCCTCAAACTGATTCATATACAAGACTAAATTTCTCATGATCTCAGACTTTTGATAGTAAAAATAAAATAAATTAAAATGTATACATGAGCTATTCATATTTTGAAAATGTTTGCTAATGTTTGAAGACAACAGAGCAAGCTTTCACTTGAACAGGATTATCTGATCTGCTGACACTGAAAAATATCATTAAAGGAAAGTGGTATCTTATTGGAAAGAACATGGAATGAGTGAAATTGCTCAGATTTTGGTGTCATCTGTGTCCATGTAGTTTGTCAGTAACATCAGACATATTACTGAGCTTTTACTCATTAGAAATCCAGGTGACAAACTCCGTTAACCTCATAAAAATTTACTAAAAGCAGAAAACAATTTATATAAAATTTCACATTTATATGATGAACATATAAGTGGTATTATAAGTAAAGTAAAAATAGTCTCTTGAACAAATGTACAGTAAATTAAAACAATGTAAAATTTTTATACTAATATATGAACTTAATGTGTAATAAAATTTGTTTTGCTTTTAAAAATCAGCAAGGATGCTTGCCTTTTTTACTTCATATGGAGCTCTATTTTTAACTGTAAATTATTTTTTTGAAATAAAGAGCAACATTGTTATTTAAATTCTAAATTGGACTTGTTTATGCTTGGATAGATCTCATCTGGTGCACTGTCAATAGAATTAATATGAGCATTTCTAGATATATAGGCAGCCCTATTTGAAAGAGACTATTTTTACATATATAGCATAGTGCATAAACAGGAATACAATGTTTATAGGATTCAGAAATAGGTCTACATTGCTTGAATAAACTAATATTTTAAAAAATTAGAGCAGATATAAAAACATAGTATAGAAAACTCCTAAAAAGTACATTTAAAATGGCTGGGATTTAAAGAAACTTTGACTACAGCCTACAGTTTACAATCCAATGATGCGCAAAATATCAAATGTTTTTGCTTAAAATACTAAGGAAAATGTATCTTGCATGTACAGCCATGTAGCATCTAGATTAATAGCAAAATTAAGCGGAGCCTCTCCAATCAATTTTCTAATACACTGAAGGGGAAAAGGAAAAATTCACTAGCAGTAAAAGGTGAAGTGGTAGACAACCTTGAGACCCAAATACTGAAAAATGAAACAAAATTCAGTTATGATATGGCTTAAAATAACTTTTTGTCCACAATCAACCCACAAAAGTAATATTAAGAAAGGAAGATAAGAAAACAAATCCTAAGAACTATTCACTAACTTTCTACAAATAGGAAGATGCAGGTACAGAAGTTGCATGGATGATTCTGTGCTGAATAAAGGAACAATGCTTAATTAAGAGTGAGCGCTCTCACATTCCAGTGGAATGATCACATGTGCTTGCTATTTTAAAGGTGATATTCAGGAGAGTGCAATGCATCCATGGCTAGTGAAGTCAAACATTTAATAATATTTCAGAAAACAGTGCTGAACCCAGTACTACCATCTATAACTGAACTTTCCCTCTTTTTCCACCTCCTCCTCCATAATATTCACTTTCAGATTACAGAATAAATATAAGGCAATATCTACTTTGTTGGGTTGTACAGAGGAGAGTAAAATGGAAGTGATGGGCAACAAAACTAAATATATTGAGAAAAATGACAAAAACAAGTGACTGATACAATATCAGAAATATATGTAAGATTTAACTCAGTAGTTCTCATACTTTGCTACATTTTACAATAACTCTCATGCCTAGGCCATATCACATAGCAACTAAATAACAATTTCAGGCATTAGTATTCTTTTTTTTTTTTTTTTTTTTTGAGTTGGAGTCTCATTCTGTCGCCCAGACTGGAGTGCAGTGGCACGCTGTCGGCCACTGCAGCCTCAACCTGCTGGGGCTCTGGGGATTCTTCCACCTCAGCCTTTCAAGTAACTGGAACTACAGGCGTGTGCTACCACACCCGGTTAATTTTTTGATTTATTGTAAAAGATGAGGTCTTGCCAAGTTGCCCAGGTGAGTCTCGAACCCACAGACTCAGGCAATCCACTCACCTCAGTCTCCCAAAGCATGGGATTGCAGGCTGAGCCACTGAACCCGGCTCAACATTAGCATTCTTTTAACACGCTTATGTCATTTCAATGTGCAATTAAGTTTGAACAGAGCCGCTCAAACATTAAATATGTGTGAGGAATACCTGGTGATCTTGTTAAAATGCTCTGTTTCAGTAGATCCTAGGTGGAGTCTTTGATTCTGTATATCAAATAATCTTCTAGACAATACCAATATCTCTGGTTTAAAGAACACACTGTGTGTAGCAAAGGCCTAGACATAACTGATAATATAAACTAGTAAACAAAAATAAAAAGAAAAAAGCACAAATGTTTTGCAAATTTTTAAAATAGAAAAACAAAACAAGCAAACAAATGAAGATAAGTAACATAGAATCAAAACAGTCAAATAATACATCTGGAAAGGAAATTCAACTTAAGAAAGCATAGCAGAATCTGAAAAAATGTTATATATTGCAGAACCTAAAAATAATTTGAATAGAGTAAAATATCAGCTCAAAAAACAAGATGAGGAAACAACAGATGAAAAGGAAGAATGCCAAGCTAAGGAAAAAAGGTGGAAAATCAAAACACTATCAGGTATTCAACATTTTCTAAAAATAAAAAACAGATTATAATTAAAAAAAGAGCAAAAACATTCAAAAAGTTGGTGTAGAGAAATGCGATTGTCTTTTGTACATTTATTTTGTATCCTGAGACTTTGCCAAAGGCCTTTATCAGTGTAAGGAGGTTTTCCACAGATTCTCTTGGGTTTTCAAGGTACACAATCATATCATCTGCAAAGAGAGATAACTTGACATCCTCTTTTCTTATTTGGATACCCCTGATTGCCTTCTCTTCTCTGATTGCTCGAGCCAGGACTTCCAATACTATGTTGAACAGGAGGGGAGAGAGTGAGCATCCTTGTCTTGTTCCAGTTTTCAAGGGAAATGGTTCTAATTTTTAGAAACCCAAATAAAAAACACAATTCCATTCACAATAGCCACAAAAAAATGCAATACCTTGGCCTCTTCCTAACCAGAGATGTGAAAGACCTTTACAAGGAAAACTACAAAACACTGCTCAAAGAAATCAAAGATGACACAAACAAGTGGAAAAATATCCCATGATCATGGATCAGAGAATCAACATTGTGAAGATGTCCATCTTACCTAAGGCAATCTACAAATTCAATGCAATACCCATCAAATTACCAGCAACATTCTTCTCAGACCTAGAAAAAACAACACAGGAATTCATATGGAAACACAAACGTCCAAGAATAGCCAGAACAATCCTCAGCAAAAAAACAAAGTAGGTGGTATCACATTACCAGACTTCAAACTTTACTATAAAGCTGCAATCATCAAAACAGCTTGGTATTGGTACAGGAACAGGCATATAGATCAATGAATAGAATTGAGATTCCAGAAGCAAAACCTCAATTTCTCAACCAACTCATCTTCACAAACTCTTCCACCACCTACACTGGGGAGAGGAGAACCTATTCAGTAAATGGTGCTGGGAAAATGGGCTGACCACATGCAGAAGACTCAAACAAGACCCCTATCTGTCCCCTTACACAAAAATTAACTTTAAATGGATCAGAGACTTAAATGTAAAACCTTAAACCATAAGAACCTTAGAAAATGCAGGACACACCCTTATGGAAATTGGAACTGGCATCCAATTCCTGAACAAAAACCAAAACCCATGGGCCATAAGAGATAAGATAGACAAATGGGACCTCGTTAAACTGACAAGCTTCTGCAAAACCAAAGAAACCATCAAGAGAGCAGGGAGACAGCCCACAGACTGGAAAAAAGTATTTGCCAACTCCAGGTCCAACAAAGGCTTAACATCTTGGATCTACAAGGAACTCAAATGTGCTAAAAAGAAAAAACAAACAACCCCATTATAAAGTGGGCAAAAGATATGAACTGACACTTCTCAAAGGAAGACATCTGAGCAGCCAACAGACACATGAAGAAATATTCAACCTCACTAATCAGCAGTTTGTTTTTAGTTACTTGTGGAACATCCCAGGTGGCTCCTGCTAGGTTATTACTAAGAAAGTTGCCATTTGGGCAGCTTCTGGATCTTTGCTGGATTTACTAACCAGCCTCAGTTGGTCATGTGAGTTATCACTGCATTCAAATCAGTCTTTGCTTGATCTTCCTATATTATCCTAATGTTGTCAACATCATGTATTATTATTCTTGAGACCTGTATTAAGTTTACATTCCTTTTAACAAATTGTGACAGTAAGCTGGTGAGTTTAAACAACTCTGAGCAGTACAGTAAATGTAAATTGGGATCCTTCTTATATAAAAGTGAACTTCAGGTTGACTGTTCTCCAAAATTGAGATAGAGGAGAAAGCTTTTGCGAAATCAAGCACTGAGGCCTATCTTCTTTAGCTTGTTATATTTTTACATGGTTGAAAACACATCCAGGACTGCTGAGGGTAAGGAAGACATATTTTTTTAAAAATCCTTGATAGTCTGCTGTTAGTCTTCATGAGCCATTTGTCTTTTTTTGAGGAGCCATGCAGGACTATTTTAGAGAATGTGTTGGTACCAGCACTCCAGCTTCTAGCATGTCATTAATAAAAGTGGTAATATTTTTTGCCTACCAAGTATTCTATATTGTTTTAAATTAATCACTTGTGTGGGTTCAGGTAGTGCCAGTGGTTTTAATTTAGTTTCTCCAATTAAGACTAGCCTGAGGGCAGATTTATATGCCTTCTATTTTACAATATTAGATAGGGAAACTAATACCCTGTATGACATAATATCCATTCTAAGAATATGCTCAGGTAAAAGAAATCATTTCAATAAAGTTTGTTCAAAATTCCAATTCTTTTTTTTTTTTTT
>NW_007249756.1:310920-323640 GCF_000164805.1 Carlito syrichta | reverse complement strand
TGCCCAGGCAGGTCTCGAACCTGCGGGCTCAGGCAATCCACTTACCTCAGCCTCCCAAAAGTGCGGGATTACAGGCTGAGCCACCGAGTCCGGCTCAAAATTCCAATTCTTATCCAACCTTTCACCTTAATTGCATCAACTGTTACATCTTCATGTCCTCCCATTCTAATCTTAGCCTCCATGAAGATCTCACCAACAGGTCTTGAATCATAGTGCATTGAGCTCCTGATGTGGAATTCCATAACAGTCTCTGCCCTCCTTTCTGGTCAATTTATCCACATGTGTACATATAACTTCAGGTCCCCAGCAGGGGACCAGGAAGACTTTGGCCTTAATTAACTTGCCCATTCATCACCCAGGTGATTCAAGGTGCATTTCTCATTGTAATCTTTTCCTTTTAGCTTTTTTTTTTTTTTTTTGAGTTGGAGTCTCACTCTGTCACCCAGACTGGAGTGCAGTGGCTGCTCCCGGCCACCGCAGCCTCAACCGGCTGGGCTCCGGCAATCCTTCCGCCTCAGCCTTCCAAGTAGCCAGAATTACAGGCATGCGCTACCAATGCCCGGCTGATTTTTTGATTTATTGTAGAGATGAGGTCTCACTGCCCAGGCGGGTCTCGAACCCGCGGGCTCAGGCAATTCATTCACTTCAGCCTCCCAAAAGTGCGAGATTACCTGAGCCACCAAGCCCGGATTCCTTTTAGCTTTTTAAGCCAAGCTGTGGTAAATGGAGTGGACTTGTTTGGGGCCTTTCAGTATTGGAGGAACAGCAGGGAGCCTCACTGATCTACCAACTTTTGATAGTGTTACATCACCACCAACAATGCCCACTATATTAATCCTATTTTTCAATAACCAGTTGAAGATCTTTACACTGCTGAGATGAATAGGTTGACTCACCATTCTATCTTCTCATTTTCTTTTTAATTACTTTAATATCCATGTTATCAACAAGAACCATACAGAGACATTGAGACAATAAATCTGATTAGACTTCTGGGACTGTGTCTCAGTCTGTTCCAGGCTGCTATAACAAAGTACCATAGACTTGGTAGCTTATAAACAACAGAAGTTTATTTCTCCCAGTTCTGGAGGCTGAGAAGTCAGAGATCAAGGCAGATTTCATGTCTGGTGACAACCCATTTTTGGCTTATGTATGACATTTTCTTCTGTGTCCTCACATGGCGGAGGGGACAAATGAGCTCTCTATCAAGTGCTTTTATAAAGGCACTAATCCCATTCATGAGCACTCTGCCCTTATGACCTAATACGTTTTCAAAGGCCTCGCATTCTTTTTTTCTTCTTTCATTCTTAATCTCGGTGGTTAAAGTTTCAACATGAATTTTGGGGGACATAGCATTCAGATCATAGCAGATTATTGTCTTATTTTGAAGGAGTAAAGTTATATAGGGTGCCCATGCAAAAGAGGTGCCTTACACATAACATTTACCATAACCTGGGAAATGGGTATATTCTGTGGGTGAAATTCTAGTCAGTATAACCCCACTACCAATTCTAGTCAGTATAATCCCACATGGCTTGCATACAAAGCACATCATGTGCTTCACCTGGCATTTATAGGGGAGTGGACCATCCACTTTTTCAAAAGAACACACCTTACAGTGGCTTTTATGTAGTCTGGTTATTTCTGAAGTAATAATCTCCTGTGTGTTTGGATTATGTACAATCGTCCATGATTGTTCAATGGTGAGTTGAGGGTTCTGTATCAAAGCAAGATTCCACTTCTACTCTGCAGCAAATAATACATGTAAATAATAATATAATTCATATTTCACAGGTTTGGTTTTTAAAATTTTAACAGTATCAGAAAACATTAGAAAACTTTTCAACAAATTTTAAAGTAAAAATGTTTCTTCAAAAATAGTTGAGGACAATGAGCATCCAACCAAAATATAAGTGAAGAAGCATCAGGAAAGGGAGTAGAACAACACTCAATGCTAAGAGACAGTGAAGCAAGTCTGCAAAGAAAGAGAGACTCAAAAACAAACAAATCCTGTGATATAAAAGCCAGAATTCTAAAGCAAGAAGTATCTCAGGGAATGTGATACATGTGAACCTTTCCCCCCCCCCAAAAAAAAACCACAAACAAAAAACTGATAATAGAATCAAGTCCCACAAGAAATAAATATCTTAAAAAATCAGGAGAGGAGAGGATGATGTAAAAGGAGTGGCGGCAATAACTGAATACTTTAAATATAGAATAAAGGCTAATTATGGGATATATAGTAATGAAATAAAATGCACGTATTATAAACCTTGACACATTTAAAACAATAATACAGTGGACAGGATCTTTTAGAAGAGAGGTTCAAAGAAATGGAGATCCAGCTTAGTGTAGCACGGTGGTTCAAATGTGGAAACTAGGATCAGATTACCTTGGTCTGATGCTTAGCTCTGCTACTTACTAGCTTTGTACTTGCAGGCAATTCAGTTCTTCTTTCTGTGCCTCAGCTTCCTTTTGCTTCTGGAATTGGAGAAAATCTCTCCCAGAAGGATCATGGTCATGATCTTCAAAATTTTGTCCATCTTTGACTCATCCTCTGACCTGCCTTCTCAGCACTTCCACTTGGATTTCAAGAAGTCACATAACACTCGGTATGTTTAATAGCAACCTCTAGAATTTCCCTCTCAAACCACTTTTCTGCATTTTTGTAAATGTCGGCAAATTCTGCGTAATGCTCGGCTTTTTTTTGTCTTTTTCTAACAACTCATATCAAATCCATCAGCAAATTCTATTAGTTCTACTTTCAAAACATGTCTGAAATCCAGCTACTTCCCGCTATCTCCACTGCTAAAGCCCAGGTCCTACTTTCCATCATGTCCTGCCTGTGAGTGCACTAACCTTAAATGATCTCCCTACTTTCAAAATTCTTCTATAGTCTAGTCTCAATGCATTAGCTAGAATAATCACTATAAAAATGTCAGTTAATTTCATTCTACTGCACTAAATGCCTTTCCATCTCGCTCAGAATAAAATCCAAAGTCAATACTATGGCCACAATAACCACATACATTTTCTGACCTCCTGCCCTCTCTCTGCCCGGCTCACTTCTCTTCAGTCACACTGGGCTTCTTGCTGATTCTGAAACATGCTGAGGCCTTTGCACTCTCTGTTCCACCAGCCTGGAATGCTCTTCCTCCAGATACCTGAATGGCATCACAATCATACTTCATTTATATCTCAGTTCAAATAACACTCAGAAGAGCCTTTCTTTACCACTCAAAATATAAAAGCACTCACTTTTCACTCTCTTTCTCTTACCTTATTTTTTCATAAAATATACCCTTACCTGCTGTAATTTATATATCACATATAATATGTTTGTGTTGATATGTTTTATAAATATATATTATGTAAATTATATATTTGATAGACAGCAATACCATATAAATGACCTATTTGATAACTTATCATGTGACATGTGCATTCACACACATAAACACACACCACATATACACACTAGAATGCAAACTTCGAAAACAGAAACTTTGTTTTCACTCATAAATGGACCCTGAACACCTATCATAATACTACAAAAGAGGGATTGGCAGTACCGGGACACTGCTGGGGGCTTTGCATATTACATCAATAAGGATCCCTTATCCTAATTCAGGCAAAGTGGTCCATTGGGAGCCCCAAAACATTGCCTGTACCTAAACCACTTATGTATTCAATCCTGAATTGTACTCTCAACTTTAAAATTAAATTAAATTAAATTTAAAAAAAGAAAACAGAAACTGTTTTTTCAGTATTATGACTCTCATGTCCATCACACTGCCTAGCACATAGTATGTGTCCTTAGTAAATATTTATTTAAAAAATACTCAATGAATTAAGGGAAACCAAATATACCCACTGAATTTTTAAATATCTAATAAAATGCATCCAGGTAATAGCAACTATTTTAGATCAAAGGAACCACAACAAATAGACAGTTCCTTCTCATAGCTTTGTAAACATGAAAAATGAGATCCAGACACAGTGAATAATTTGTCAAAGGAAGCAACGAGGAATAGAGGAGGCATGGACTTTGGAATCAGGCAGAACTAGAGTCAACTGCTTCTTAGCTACATGGCCTTAGGATAGTGATTTATCATTGATTCTTTACTTTCTAAAGTGGATTATTTAGATTTCAAATCTTGAAGAGCTGTCAAAATAATTAAGAGCAATCATTAATGTATAAGAGGGTGTCAAATGGGATTTTTCAGTTGCTATAGAATTGGGGCAGGAATTCACAGATGAAAACAAAGACCCTCTTGTAGAGAGAGAAAACAGTTGGCTTCTTCTCAGTCCCAGTCAGCATTTACTGAGTGGCAGCAGAGCCAACACAGCCACCATCACCTAGTTATCCTTTACTTCCGAGAGTGGCAGAGAGGCATCGGAAAAGAGGACACAAGGAACATGGACATTAGGAAAGTCTAGTGTTACTAATGAAAGATTTGGGCTCACCACCCTGCAAAGGGGGAGAAGCAGGTCTTCTACCCACGTGATAGAAAGCCCTCCTTTGAATCATAAATATTTGGGATGTCTACAAAAAGAGAGAACCTGGCATTTCCTCCTGTCGTGATACTTGCTGAACTGTGGAATCGTCAGGCCCACCATATTGCCTTGGCTGAGTGACATAGACCATAGTGATGGAGTTCAGCATCATCTGGAATTGTCAATGTTGGCATTCCAGGCACTGGCAACTGCTGTTCATACAGAGATTTAGTAGGTTCAACGCTTGCTAGTGCAGACCATGAGTAGTAGATCTGGGAAGGAGAGGATGCCCAGCCCTGCTCTCCACAACAATGGGAAGACCTCAGGGGTTCCTGTGGCTCCATATTAAGGAGAACAGAGTTCAGAGGAGATTCCAAGTTAACCAAGGGGCCATCGCACTACAAAAATGGTGCTTACCAGGAGGGATGGGCAAAGGGTGCTCCTGTCTGAGAAAAGAAGCAGACAACTATTACTGTCTCCGAAAAACCACAGACATGACATATATTGAGACAGCATGTTAGCAGAGGCTGCCAGCATCCATGGAACCAGACAAATCAGAGGATGCCAGATATGCCTCTACACCACTGGCATGGGCAGTTACAAATGAAGATTCCTGCCTCTTCTCTCCTCTTTCTTTTTTCTCCCTCTCCTCCTCCACCCTCTTCCTCCTCCTTTCCCTCTCTCCATTTTCTCTCCTCTCTCTCATCCTCTTCCATCACCACCACTACTACTACTACCAAATTATTATAATTCTCCTCCCCCCTCCTCTTTCTCCTTCTCCTCTTCTTCGTCTTCTCCTTCTCTCCTTTTCTTCTCTTGCTTGCTTTCTTCATCTTCCCAGCTCCACTTCCTTCTCACTCTCCTATTTTTTTCCTCTTTCATTCTTCCTCCGTCCTTCTTCCTTCTTCTCCTCTTCCTTCTCCTTCTTCTCTTTAATATGGATATATTAGAAAGAGAGACTGTCATGGAATTATATGTAAAAAGCTGAATACAAGGCCAGGTGCAGTGGCTCACGCCTATAATCCCAGCACTTTGGGAGGCCAGGGTGAGAGAATTACCTGAGCCCATGAGTTCGAGACCAGCCTGGGCAACTGGGTTAGATCTCAACTCTACTATTAAAAAAAAAATAACCAGGCGTGGTGGTGATTGCCTGTAGTTTCAGCTACTTGGAAGGCTGAGGTGGAAGGATCACCTCAGCCCAGCAGATCCAGGCTGCGGTGGTTGTGAGCATGTCACTGCACTCCAGCCCGGGCAACAGAGTGAGACTCCAACTCCTCCCCCCCAAAAAAACCTGAATACAGGTTTATATGTGAATGTGTTTTGGGGCTGGGGAATGAGTTTGACATGGAGGAAGGTAGCAAAAAGGTAAAATATGTATACCTGATGTGGGAGCAATAGTCCTATGCAGAAAGACTGCCAAGCCAGGATCAAATATTTTAAACTCCAGTTGTATGACCAGGTGTTTCCACATTGGTGAAGCCATTTTTATCTAACAAAGGACAATTTAAACTTTAAGGAGATGCTGATGTAAGATTCTCTTTCTTTACAAGTTAATATGCCTTTCACATGACTTCATTTCTAGTAGAAAGTACTTATAGAAGCCCATTTTAAAGAAAGTAGGTGCTGGGTGCAGTGGTGCATGCCTCTGATCTCAGCTATTTGGGAATGTGAGGTGATACGATCTCAAGCCCAGGAGTTTGAGTCCAGTCCAGGCAACATAGCAAAACCCTGTCTCTTAAAAACAAATAAAGAAAAAAAAGAAAATGGAAAATTCAAATTAAAAATTATAATTTCTGAGTAAATATGTCATTAACTAAAATTTTGATATTTTCACAAAAATTATACACGAGTATAGTTAGTCAACTTAACTTCTTAAAAATAAGTTTAAAAAATTTGAATAATGGAGCCTGACTATAACTTTAGCATAAAAATATTTCTTTACATATTTATGCAACACATAAAATAATTCTATAATTTACTAAAGGCAAAAAAATAACAATATACCATGTGCTAGATATAGCCATAAAGAAATCAGTTAGAAAGCTTAGGAAAGTATTTATATTAAAATGCCAAAAAGTTGACTAAGTACTATATAATATGAGAATCAAAGAAAAAAAATTGTTTCTGATCTGACTCATTTGAGTTGATTGCACAAGATGACAAACAAAAAAATAAAAACAAAATTACTCTTAGTTTACATGCTAATTTTATTTGTTTCTTTTTACTCTAGTTTAATCTACTCTAGTTCACATCACATAAGCTGTCACATTTAACTAACAAGAAAAAGTAAAATTTACATATAATTTGGATATCATTTCTTATGAGCTAGAGAAACCAAAACCCATCCAATCCATTAAGCTCCTGGGCAAGGGTCAGAAGTTTATGATAGGAGATGATGTGTCGCCTCTTAACCACAGGGAATGTGCATTGATGATGAATCAGCGGGACGGTAGACCAGTCACTTACAGTTGTGCAGTCATTTATAGGACATCAGGAGTTACTGCTGGGAAAACTCAAGGAAGTTGAAAGATCAAGAGATTATAGGGAAGGGCTTAAGCCCCCACTAGGGATCAGGGAATTTACAGGCTCATATTAAGGTGTCCTGTTTCTTTATTTCTATCTCACAAATACAGAGGAGCTCATCTTCCCAAACGGAAGTCAGCCTATCTTCAGAAATTTTATTTAAGAAAAATAAAATAAAACTAAAGAAAAACTTAAGGGCATCTTTACACAATAAAGTTTTTTTTTAAGTGTCCTCTGTTGCTTTAATGGGTGTTGTATTTAAAAGCATGCCAAGATGATCAGTGTCCCTTTGCAGAAAACCCTGCTGATTTTAAAGAAGTGATTAATTTGAACCTGTAACTTCTCCATCCTCTTATTTTTTAGTCTTAGTAAAGGGAAGCTTAAGAATTCTTACACCTCCCCCTGCTGGCAGCCAGTAAGAAGTGCTGCTAATTTTTTTTTTTTTTTTTTTTTTTGCTTATGATAAAGAGCAGTTTTAATAATTCCATATGGAGACAAAGACTTGGAGAGTATTCTTTCTGAGATCATACCCCCAGAGAAAACTAAAGTTAACCAAGAAATTTCAATTAAGTTGATTGGGATTTGAAATCGTTGCCAGTCTGGTCGTCTAAGGGGGAACTTGAAAATTCAGACAGGGTAGGTACTTCTGTTTCTTTCTTGAGTCTTCTTGTCACTGATGCGGTTACACTATCCTTTTGTTCTTGTTTATCTCAGTTCATTCCATTATTAAAATGGGGGAAAAAGGGATAAACAATGTGTAAATATTTGATTTGAAAGCTGCTCCACTCTAGGAGGAAACAAATATAGAATTGGTTCCAAAGGCCACCTTAATTCCTGCAAGGCGCTCTATATTCTTGGCTTGCTCTTAGGAAGTCTTGCCTCCAGACTCCAGGACTCTAAAAACAATATGGTAGTAATAGGTATCATCTCTCATGTGACAACCTCGTGAAGAATCAAAGCACATCAGGTCTCTGTCCTAAACATACCAGGACATGTTTTGGTCAGGTATAAAATGGAATAATTTCAAAGTTAATTTATCTACAAGTTGAAAAGTCTTAACGGGGAATAGTTTTGGCCCGTCATGTTGACTCAGAATCCAGGTTTTAAAAAGCCGCCTCTCCAGACTAATTTCTGTAGTGGTCCATGTAAACAAAACACAGGTGAGAACGGTCCTTCTGGAGCTGGCTTCATCGAACAGCAGGATTACCTGAAAGTGTGGTGTTGGTTAAATGTAACACAGGCAGAGGGTGAGCCTCTGTATTAAACACCCAGTGGTCTAAAAGTAATAGGTCATCACCGGAGAAAAGCAGATATAAATATTTTAATGTTTCAGCAAGAAAGAAGCTCTGCTGTACATCATCATGTGTAGGAGTAGAGGAATATACATCCTTAACTCCAGAAAACCCACCACTGACTTGGCAATACTTTTCAATGACCAGTGCAGCTTCCCAACCCCACTGCCTGTATCTGGGATCGTGAGTGAATCGCCACAGGTACCAGTAGGTTTCAATTACTTCTGGATGGAGGATAAAACACTTTTCAGCCTGATGGACAGCCGCAGCCTCCACTGCACCATCAAACTTGAATGATTCAGGACCTAGCTTTAATGCGGTTCTGTCATATTTAATTTTTAAAATTTGTATAAACTTGGTGGGTACAAGTGCAATTTTATTACATGAATGTATTGTGCAATAGTGAATCTGGGCTTTTTTTTTTTTTGAGTTGGAGTCTCACTCTTTCGCCCAGACTGGAGTGCAGTGGCCGCTCCCGGCCACCGCAGCCTCGCCTGCTGGGCTCCAGCGATCCTTCCGCCTCAGCCTTCCAAGTCGCCGGAATTACAGGCATGCACTACCACGCCTGGTTGATTTTTTTATTTATTGTAGAGATGAGGTCTCGCTGCCCAGGCGGGTATCGAACCCACAGGCTCAAGCAATCCACTCACCTCAGCCTCCCAAAGGCGTGGAATTACAGGCTGAGCCACTGAGCCCAGCTGAATCTGGGCTTTTAATGAAGCCATCACCAGAACTGTGCAGCTTCATGTTAGACTTCTTGCTCATTCTGAAAATAATGGCTAACTATAAGATCGACTTTTAATTCTGAAACAATAAACCTTCCCTCTCTTACTTCTGAAACAAGAAAATAATAAAACTTCTCAGTGATACTATTTTTCAGAAGTCAGGCCAACAATGACTCTTATGTTAAAACATTTAATTCAATGACATAGCTTCAAAATTTATGTTTCTGTAATCTGACTTCAGAAATGACTTAGTGACCTTTTGGGCTTTTAGACTGCCTCTCTGCTTGCTGCATTCTTTCTGCAGAGCCCATCATTATCTGTGGCACAGACAGGAGGTTCACCAGTCACTTAATCTGCTCTCCCACACTTCCCAACCCCATTGCTGTTTTTGCCATTGGGGAGCAGTGATGTGTCACTTATGGGTCTCCACGCAGAGAAGTTAGAACACAATCCCCACCTATCTCCCCAGCTGCAGTAGGTACTGCAGATGCTTCAAATAGTGGAGTATCCATCAGCCTTCATGCTTGAGTGCCTATGTTGAGTAAAGCCTCCTGTGTGCTCCCTTCACCCAAGGACCTACAGCACACTCTATGGAGGTAATACTTGCTAGGGGTTAAGTGATTGAGATTTTAAAGTTCATTGTCTTGAGAATCATTGATATCTTTCCATTGGCACCATATCAAGCACAATCCTGAGCACTTTCCATGTCTCACTTGATCTTTGCAATTGCTTTGCAAAGTATTTTATTGGCAACATTTTATAGATGACAAAACTGTGGCAAAGCTAGATAAATAACTTGTCCCGGGTCACATGCCCAGGAAGTCATGAAACCAGGAATCAACTCAGACTCCAAATTTCCTCAATTTCTATTTCTACTTTACATTGTCTCGTAAACTAAACTTCACGGTTATTTAAGATTAATTACATCAAGTTGAACATAATCTTATTTTAAAAGTTATGAGAAGCTGGGCTCGGTGACTCAGCCTGTAATCCCGCGCCTTTGGGAGGCCGAGGTGAGTGGATTGCCTGAGCCCGCGGGTTCGAGACCCGCCTGGGCAGTGAGACCTCATCTCTGCAATAAATCAAAACATTAGCCGGGCGTGGTAGCGTGTGCCTGTAGTTCCAGCAACTTGGAAGGCTGAGGCGGAAGGATCGCCGGAGCCCAGCAGGTCGAGGCTGTGGTGGCTGGGAGCGGCCACTGCACTCCAGTCTGGGCGACGGAGTGAGACTCCAACTCAAAAAAAAAGTTATAAGGGCAAATTTTTATACACTTATACATTTAGTAAAAAAAATTATAAAGAGTCTGCATTATTGAAAGCACTGTTGTAAGCTCTGTGCGATATATTAAAAGGTATGAAATGTGGTCCTTATGCTTATAGAAATTACATCCATGATAGGAAAACCAGTCAAAGAAGCATGGAAAACTCAATAGCAATAGGCAAGGCTCCAGGAGACATGTGGCTTTAGCAACAACTTGGTGGAAATTTAGGATTGTATTGACTGAGAAGGTAGGGCAGGGTATTTCAGATGAGCAGAGCAAAACAGATTCCTGGATGTGCACACAACATTTCTAAGGATAATGAGCAGTCTATTTTGGCTAGAACAGAGAATTTATATGTTGTTGAACATTGTGAGACCTGGCAGGAATTGATAATTGCTACCAAATTGTGAAGATCCTGTGATGGTTAATCTGAGGTATCAACTTGACTGGGGCATGAAATGCTCAGATTAAATGTTATTTCTGGAAGTATCTGTGAGGGTGCTTCTGAATGAGATTAGCATTTGAGTAGGTAGACTCAGTAGATTGTCATCCCCAGTGTGGGTGGATATCATCCAATCCCTTAAGGGCTTGAATAGAACAGAAGATGGAGAAAGAAATAATTCATCCCTTTTCGTTCTGCTTCACTGCTTGAGCTGGAACTTCCCATCACATCTTCTTCTGCCCTTGAACTGGGATTTACACCACTGCTTCCTCTGGTTCTCAGGTCTTCAGACTCAAACTGAATTACACCATTGGCATTCCTGGGTCTTCAGGAACACTTTTGCCCACTTTTTAATAGGGCTGTTTGTTTTTTCACTTTGGCATGTTTGAGTTCCTTGTATATTCTGGATATATTGTATATCCTTGTATATTCTGTAGCTTCAGGATACAGATTGTGGAACTTCCTAGCCTCCATAATCATGTGAGTCAATGTCTCATAATAAGTCTCCTTTCACATACACATATATATTGATAGATAAATATATGGATTATATATAGGTATGGATATGGATGAATATCTGCTATTGGTTCTGTTTCTCTGGATAACTATAACTAATACGGTTCCTATTAAGGAATCTGTACTTAGAGACAGAAAGACAGCCTTAATGTTTTTAGAATATTATCTTTGGAAGTGCAAAAGGAAGATACAAGCAGACAGAACAGCCAGAGGGATCATTAATACACACACAGGAACATATGCACATATGATTTTATTTGTGGAAATCTTTCTATGAAGTCTGCAAATATGATTTCTCAAATTTTGTCTGAATTAATCTCCTATTCAAAAAATGAAATTCATTAATACTGTTTATTTTATTCTGGTCTGTTATTTGATTTTTATATTCTTTAAATTAAAACAAACTACTGGGTATATTCCCGGGAGGGGGGGTTGCCGGGTCTTATGGAAGGTCAATTTTTAGATCTTTTAGGAATTGCCACACTGTTTTCCACAGAGATTGTCCTAGTTTGCACTTCCACCAACAGTGTAGAAGCATTTCCTTTTTCCCTGCATCCAATCTATCATCTGTTGTTTTTTTGAGTTATTGATGATTGCCATTCTGACTGGAGTTAGGTGGTATCTCGGTGTGGTTTTAATTTGCATTTCTTTGATGATTAGTGAGGCTGAGCATTTTTCATGTATCTGTTGGCTGCTCATATGTCTTTATATGTCTTTTCATATCTTTTGCCCACTTTTTAATAGGGCTATTTGTTTTTTCATTCTGGCATGTTTGAGTTCCTTGTATATCCTGAATGTTAGGCCTTTGTCAGATATACAGTTGGCAAATGTTTTTTCCTACTCTGTGGACTGTCTCCCCACTCTCTTGATGGTTTCTTTTGCTTTACAGAAGATATTCTGTTTAATGAGGTACCACTTGACTATCTTATCTCTTATGGCACGCATGTTTATTGCAGCATTACTCGCAATAGTAAAAATATGGAACAAATCTTGCTGCCCATCAAAAGTGGACTGGATAAAAAAAATGTGGCACATATACATGATGGAAGATTATGCAGCCATAAAGAAGGACAAAATTATGGTCTTTGCAGCAACTTGGATGGATTTAGAGTCTATCATACTCAGTGATCTATCACAGAAACAAAGAACTGAGTACCACATGTTCTCACTTGTAGGTGAATTCTGAACCTTTATCATAATACTATGAGAAAGGGATTGGCCATAGCCGAAAACTGCTGTGGGGAGTGGGGAGTGCACATAACATCAATAAGAGTACCTAGTCTCAAACCAGGTGAAGTGGGGACCAAAAGAAGCCCGTACAATGACTACTAATATGCCTAATCCTAATGTGGAAATATACTCCACATTTTAATTTTTTTTTTCATTAATCAGTATTTTTTATTATGGTTTTGTGGGGTACAGTTAAGGGTTAGGTGTACAATGACGTTTCATTCAGGCACCCTG
>NW_007249756.1:267238-310230 GCF_000164805.1 Carlito syrichta | reverse complement strand
TGTTCTTTGTTTCTGTGATAGATCACTGAGTATGATCAACTCTAAATCCATCCAAGTTGCGGCAAAGTCCTTATGTTTGTCCTTCTTTATGGCTGCATAATATTCCATTGTGTATGTGGCAATATTATTAATCTCATCTTATTTTTCTATTAACTTCTGACAATATTTCTCAACTCCCTTCTGTGAGGTGAGATGAGTGCTCCTGTCCTGCCCTCCACAGATTTTCTTCCTCCTGAAAGTCCAACTTGCAGCTACACTTTTACTCTGATCTTGCCAAGATTATTAACATTTACCTCTCCCTCAACCCGAAGCAAGTCTTCCATCTTTTGACAATACATTGATGATAAAATTTGAAAATCAATAACTAATACTTACACTGATCTGATCATACCCATATTATTCAATGTTAAGCCAAGTTGTTCCTTCAAATCAATTTATTCTCTATAGGCTTGCTGCCTTTACCTCTTGGTTATGCTATAAAAAGTGTTTTTAGAGTAAAAATCAATTTTATTCTCCTTTTAAATACATTATCAATTATTAAGTTCATGACATATTTAATTTGCTTTTTATCTAAACAATGAATTTCATGGCCAGGGCTTTTTGTTTGTTTTCTCTGAGATTCTTAATTGCCTTTCTTTTGAACTTGTATTGACCATATTCATTATATTCTATTGTTTTCCCTTGTTCTTATCACATGCACCTAATATGTCCTGATTGCTCTAAAAATGTAGTGAACACTTTTATTTTCTCCAGGGTTATGTTCTTCTGTTTTTTATTTCCTTTCCTGCTCCGGGTTTCCTCAATTGCCTGGTGATGCTTGACTATCCATTTAAGACTCTCAGAGAAGAAAGGAGTACCTAGTGTGACTTTCTCTTGCTACTGAGTTTTCAACTAAAGTTTTGTCCTTCCAAGGAATTTTGCAGGTGTCAGCTCTGAGTGGGGGTTAGCCAGTCAGTGGAATGGTTGTGATCTTTGGTCAACTCTGCAAATCAATACAGTTCCACATTTCTTTGCTGTGGTTAGAGAAAATAGTGTCCACATTATTTTTTCTTTTTCTTTTTTCCACCTGTATAAACCTGCTCTGGTAGTCCTAGGGCTAAGAAATTTCACTCTTAGAAGTGAGCAGAGAATAAACTGTCCACCTCTGGGCTTCCAAATTCCAGCATTTGGAAAACGAGGATTTTCAGTAGTTGGAGAAGGAACAATAAAGCTATGCCTAGAGGGAATGCCAACTGCCTGGGCTCTGTGCGGGGTTAAGGAAGTGGGCTGGGCACATACAGTGTGCAATCATCCCAATTGGCCAGTCATCCACAAAAGACTTTTTTTTTTTCTTAATCCCCTGTTTCAACTTTATTTCTCTTTCTTACATTTGGTCTTCTGCTAATTCTGAACCCAGAGTCAGTTAGAAGTTTAACCAGACAGATATTTCTCATCCCCTGGTGGCATATTCTAGGATAACTTTACTCCTAGTTTCATTTAAAGATTCTTCCATCTCCACTGTCTTTTAGACATTTTTTGTAATGTTTGTATATTGATAACTTTTCCCAGCCATTACTTTGTTCTCTCAGATGCTATGGGATATATTCTTTTTGTACTTTATGCCAACTTCATCTTGTTCCTGCTCCCCTTAGTGTTTCAAAGATGATGAGAGGGAAACAGGAATGCTTATCATATTGTCTTCTATTTCTCAGAGACATTTCATAGTTTAGAAGCCCCCATGAAAGAATCTCTAGGCTGCAAGAGGAATATCAATATGAAGGATAAGAAACAGAGGTTGCTACCTAAGGAGTCAAGTGGCACGGAGGACATGAAGACATAGGGACAATGGATCATATTTTTCAGACTTATAAAAAGAAGTGTGTCAAGCTGCTTTTTAAAAAATGTATTTTAGATTCAGGGGTTACACATGCATGTTTGTTACAATGAACATATTGTGTAGTAGTGGGGATTGGGCCTCAGGTGGCCCATTCCCTAGATAGTCAACACTGTACCTTATAGGTGATTTCTAAATGCTAATCTCCTTCCTCACCTACCTCTTTATTGGTGTCCCCAGTGTCTATTATTTCTATCTGTGTGACCATTTAGCTCCCACATATGAGTGCGTACATGCGGTGTCTTTGTTTCTGAGTCAGTTCATTTAGGATGATGATCTAGTAAAGTGTGATATGCCAAGCTGATTTTTAATCAAGAAATATACTTTTATATTTCTCTTTGAATATAGGATCTCTTATTCCTGTCCTTCAACTGCATCTGTTCGGTATTTGCTCTATTTCGAGGTTGCTTCTGCACATTAGATTTCTTGACTCAGTGTCTCAAAGAATGTTTTCTTTCTTATCTCTCTACATGATGCCTTCACAAAAGAAATTAACCAGAATTTTTGTTATATCACCATCGTCATCATTGTTATTATTACTTAAAGGATTAGATTTCACTGATCCCTCTTTCTAACCTCTTAAAAATCCCTTTGGATTTTTAATCTGCAATTCCCAGTGTTTGCCAGTTTAGTACCATCTGCAAATTAGTTAATGTGCAGTTTAGCCTTTCTTTGAAATCAGTAATTAAGATGTAAAGTAAGACTGAGCCCAAGACTAATTCCCTGGGCTTCCCACTGGGACCTCTCCTGAGCTCCATAACTCTTTTATCACCACTTCTGGTTTATCATCTTCCAGGCAAATCTCAAGCTATTTTACTAGGTATATAATTAAGTTGATTTATGACAGCCACTAGATTAATTTTATTTTGTAAAATATTGTCTGAAATATATACTTATTTTACTTAGCTTTGTATTTACATATGTTGAAACACTATAGGCAATGGAGGGTCGAATATTTTCAGTTCAGCTAATCTGATATTTCCTGATAGATGATCACTTAGTCTAGAGACATACATAGATAGTCTCTTAATATCAGTTCATCATTTAACTGCAACCAAAGTTAATCATCCAGAATGTAATTATAATTCAATGATTTTTTTCTTCTTTCTTATTTGTGGTTTCAAAATAGTCTTTCCAGGTTTCCCACATTCTTCCCACTTCTATGGGAAAAAAACAAAAAATTATCTCTATTTTAGTAAATCGATTTACTTATTCCCTCATTAGCTGTAAAAGAATCTTTTGTTTTCGGGTCTCAGGCATTTTCTATTAGCTGCCAATTATCTATGTCTCAGACTGACATTCAAATAATTAAATATTCAGGTGCACTGATCTTGCCACCAAGGGTTTTATGAGCATTTGAGAAATTTGTTTAAGTTTAATTGGGAAATTAAGCCATGGGGCAATGTTACTGCAAAGCTATACTGCTGTGTTCTGAGTAACTAGACTAATCTAGGTCAGAAAAGCACAATAGGACATACAAACACCCAAAGAACGCAAATTTGTGCTTTTAATGACTGCCAAATTCTAGCTACTTTAATCTTCCCATTCTGGGACTCTTTCTTCCTTTGGTGTGCAGATCAGGCTCTGGTTTAAAACCTAAATCTTCTTAATGATTTCTAGCCCTTGTCTCTTCCCTCTGGCTCTCCTTTTTCCCTTCAGAACTTACTCAAGTATTTTATTACTGGTGTGTTTGCAAAGCATATTGCTCTTTTCTCTGTAGTATCAAATAACATTCCTAGCACTCTGAGTTAGACACTGGTTTCTCCTTTTCTGGGAAATGCATTTAGACAGGCAGTAAACATTTTTATTTCACTATAAATATGTGAGAGTTTGTGATGTAAACAGGACTGCTGAATAATTATTTCTTCCCAGCTGATCCTCAGCTATTTCCTGGCAGAGAAGACTGCATAAATGAGCCTTCCTCCTTTTATATTTTCCTTAAGAATTTTTTTCTTATTTTTTCCTTAATGTAATTGAAAATTATCACAAGCAAAAAAAAAAAAAAAAAGAAAGAAAAGAAAATTTTAAGATGAGGTCATAGAAAGGAGAGAGGAAAGGAGGAAAAGAAGAAGAGATAAAAAAGTCTGAGAGTATGTGAACTTGTTCCTAATCTTGAACTCAAACTTTCTCAGCTATTTTCTATTATCTTCACAGTTACTAGGCTTTTTCTTCTCCTTCCTTTCTTCCTCCCTCCCTCCCTCCTTTCCTTCCTTCCTTCCAACAAAACCTCCTGGATTCTTCTTGAGTGATAATTTTCAAGCTGCTGTCACATTTCTCCTTTTTTGCCTTCTTAATAAGTAGAAGGATTAATTGAAGACATGTAAATTGCCTTAAGAGACAATTTTACATGTTTAAGACTACTGAAATCATGGCCCTTGTAAGATGAATACAGAAGTATTAGGTTCATTTCTTAAATAGAAGTCTTTTAATTGGGAGTCTAAGTAAAATTTAAGGGAATGTTATCAGTGTTGTTTCAACTTCAATTATTTGTTGCAAATTGAGTAGTCACCTATCTCCATCAGATTTAACAAGCTTCTGTGATTTTGATTTTGGCCTTTTATTATTGTATTCTGATTTTTTTATTTGACTTGTCAGGATTGTATACTATTTTCTTCTTCTCTCTGTTATTTTACATCGATGGTGACCTACAGTAAAACTATACTAGACCTAAAATATAATAAGAAATAGTAATCAGAATGCTTTTTGTTTCTCTATGTACATGACATAGATATAGCATACCCAAACATGTATGACATACATTATAATACATAATATTTTGTTTGTTTTTGCTTTTTGGGTTTTTTTTTTTTTTGAGTTGGAGTCTCACTCTGTCGCCCAGACTGAGTGCAGTGGCTGCTCCCGGCCACCACAGCCTCCACCTGCCAGGCTCCAGCGATCCTTCCGCCTCCGCCTTCCAAGTAGCTGGAACTACAGGCACGCGCTACCATGCTCGGCTCATTTTTTATTTATTGTAGAGATGAGGTCTCACCAAATTGCCCAGGCGGGTCTCGAACCCGCGGGCTCAGGCAGTCCACTCACCTCAGTCTCCCAAAGGCGCAGGATTACAGGCTGAGCCACCGAGCCCAGCTTTTTGGGTTTTTTTTTTGAAGTTGAAGTCTCACTCTGTCACCCAAGTTAGAGTACAGTATAGACCACAGCTCACCTCAGTGTCAAACACCTGGGTTCAAATGATCCTCACACCTCAGCCTCCTGAGTAGTTAGGACTACAGGTGCACAACACCATGCCTAGTTAATTTAAAAAAATGTTTAGCAGAGATGAGATCTCACTTTAATTCCCAGGCTGGTCTAGAGCTCCTGGGCACAAATGATTCTCCTGCTTCAGCCTGCTGAGTAGCTAGGACTACAGGTATGCAACACCATGCCTAACTAATTTTTTTAAAAAAATGTTTTGCAGAGATGAGATCTCACTTTATTGCCCAGGCTGGTCTCAACTCCTGGGCTCAAGTGATCCTCCCACCTTGGCCTCCCAAAGTGCTGGAATTACAGGTGTGAGCCACCATGCCTGCTCATAATCTTAAATATTATTTCAATCATATTGAATTCATTTTACTCTGTGTCCCTTCTCTTACTTTTTGGTTAAAAAATGATTTTACAATTTCAGATAATATTATAGGCTAGATAAACAACATAAGAATAGTAGTTTTCTTAATGACTAGGTAAAATTTATGTACCTGATAAATAGACACAATTTTGCATCTCTAGCTGTATCAATGGTTTTGAGAACAGAGGTATGACTGTAAAAACTTCTTGGCTCATGACATAGAAGTTAACTATGATTCCACAAGCATTATGCCATCATAATGACATACTTTTGATACAAAAGAAAACTTAGAAATCGGCAACTCTACCCTTTCAATCAGGAAATTCAGAGAAGTAAATATCTCAGCCAAGGTAGTAGAGTGTGCTTGTAGTGGTTACAGAATGGGAACTGAGCTATTTCATTTTACTTCCATAAGATTATGACTTTATACAAATATCATTTTAAAAAACTGCAGGAAATACCCATGAGTCATAGCCAGCCCCCAAGGTAAACCTCAGGAAATGTATACAAATGAAAAAGAAAATTTGTGTGCTACTTGTGAATTATAAAAGTAATGACTAGGTTGTCAATTACTGAAAGTTTTTGGCTCTAGCTCAGAGAAAATTTATCAGAGTACAAACCACAAAAGTAAATGACCTGGGTTAATTGAATTGATGTTAAAATCAGTTATAAAGGAATGCACTATTTAAATACGCTAACAACTTAAAACTCTAAGACTGTTTCCAAATGTGTTCATCCTTAGTATTAAGCAATTTTTTTCTAAAAATTATTAAAATCTGAGTAGTATGTCATAATTAACATCTTGTTCTTCCATTAATGGTATGTTTAATTAAGTATGGAAGAAGTCAAGCATCATGGATGCCATTAGATGGCAGCATTACACAAAACTATTGTTTGCATTTTGTAAAAAATCATGTTCTAAATTGCCAAAAAAGTAGTTTACCATATAGTTTGCATACACTACAGATTGAATTGATAGTACATTTTTAAATTAAAGAGTGAAATGCAAGTGGAAGATTCTGATACAAGAAAATGAGACAGAATTTGGAGAGAATGAGAATAGAGAGGATGCAAACGAACCATCAGAACACAAAAGCAGGGGACAGGGAAAAGACGCGTCTCAGGAAGACACATGGGACTTCTACCCACCATGCTGGCTCCATTACTGTGTGGTGGCGTATGTGACATTGCAAAGTTTCATCAATTTCTTTGCTCAAAATTTTTAAAATTAAAAACATAAAAAGACATCACTCTGTAATATTCTCTCTAACTTCAAAATAAAATGTAACACATATGCCATCTATCAATAGGTGAGTAGAGATTGATAGTGTTGCATCCTTAAGAGTTGGGTGTTTACCCAAATATAATTTTTATAATGATTTAGAAAAGGAAACTATTTTCTGAGAAAAGATATGTTTAATAAATCTGTTTTAATAATAATTTGATTCCTTTTTGGAGACAGGTGTTATCCTAGACAAAATTTGAAGACAGTATATAGAATGTAATTTGCTCAAAATGTTTGACTTGCTTAGTAGTCTTCTTGCTGACAGCAGTTAGCATTAAAAAATGATTGAAAATTGAAAGAGTAATTCCAAAATCTTTACACCCCACGATTATTATGTATAAGGTCCAATAAAGTCCAATAGATCCTGTGCCTGTATAGTGTTATTTGCTGATATAGAAATACTGTATTTCTAGGTGAATGTAGGAGGTAGCAAGACTAAAAGGCTATACTTTAAAAAATTTTTTAATTGGCCAATGGTAGATGTAAGTTTTGAAACATGACTACTTCATTTTAACATGTTTCACTCCTCCATTTCTTCCTTTGTATGACCAGCTTCTGACATAATGAGAGAAAATAAGTCTCCTGGGACCAGCTCAATTCCATGACATATTTTAACTAAGCGGGATCCTCATAATTGCTAGGGACTTTTTGGTGCTCCAATCACTTCCCCTCATAAACATAGTTTGTCCAGTATCCAGATCTGCAATAGTACAGGCTTTACTGCCAGGTTCTCCTTTCTCTGAACCTATCTCCATAGTAGCAATCTAGTCCAGCTTACTGAGTATTTCAGTCCTTATCCAGACTGTGTTATATTGAGAATGTTTTCTATTGTTTGTGTATGGGCAGATTTCTGAAGCTAAAATTGTTCCCCACCCTTCTAGAGCAAACATACTATGGATCTGCCCTTATATTCAGGGTGTTTGATTCGTTTATGCTCCAGGGCATATTGTTATCACCAGCTGCGGTCAGGGAAAGAAAAAAATCTCCATCCCTGTGATGTAATACAGTACAATTAGGCACATAATGTAGATTTTATGCTTTTCTCTGAAACATCTGGCATGTACTACTTTCTAAAACCAAAGCTTGGAGAGCCAGACCTCCTGTAGCATTTTAATATCAAAGTGTCTTTTCACATATTAGTTATCTAATGTTTGTGCCAGTTTTTGAAAACACCACATCCCAAATATCACCTCTTGAATGAGTACAAATTCAAAATGCCTGCCAGGAGGTTATGTGTTTGTGGGGGGAACTAATATCTGCCCTAATCTAAATACCAAATGAAATTTAGATTGTCATTCTAACCCAGCATTAGCATTGGCCCTTGGGAAAATCATTGTTTATGGGTTCTTTTCAGATACTCAAAATTAAGAGTCAATCTATTTAAACCTTGTTGTCAACATTACATCTGTATTTCTGACATATTAGGACAATGTGTACAAAGTCTTTCACATCTGTCCACAGGAAAAAAGTTAGCAATACAAAGTTTTAAACAAACTGTCTTTAAATTTTCAGGGCAAGAGGATCAAGTTTCTTGGGGGAAAAGATAATATACTATCCAGAGATCCTGGTGAACAAAAACATCTCTCACTGAGATCATGATCTCCTAGAGTCAGGATAATATGTGTTAAAGTAACGTTGCTAGCACAATGAACTTCTCTAATTTGTCAAGCCGTCTTCGTAAAATTCCATTTTCCCATAAAATCCACATGGAGACAAACAAAAGATAAAAAAAAAGAAACATAAGTGACACAAAAGGAAAACAAAGAATAAACTGAGAGAAGAAAAAGTTGATGTGATTCGTATATTTAGAGTTTCTAATAACAGAGTAAAATATTGATGAAACACACCTATAGATGCAAAATGGTGTGTATTAGTTTACAAAGACAGCATTAGTCATGATTTAATTATGTTGAAATTTAAAATGGTAAAATTTTAAAATTGTTTGATCTAACTACAATCACAAGAGTGGATTTTAACATATTACTAAAATAAAGCAAAAAATAGATAATTAGCTACCCTCAGATAATCACTTAAATATGTGCTACTAAGTTTAATAAGATTACCTGGGTACTTATTTCGCATTGGAGTGTTGAGTTGACTCTGAACCATAGATTCGGTGCCTTGGGGCCATTTTGGTAGAGGTATTGCAGGGACTTTAGGAAACTGTTCTTGAACTCCTAGGGTCTAGGTTTCGTCATTTATAAGAATTGGTTACAGTGAGATGGTTTCAAAGGTAGTTTCCAGATCTAAAATATTGAGTCCATGGATTTTTTTTTTTAATATTAGAAAATATAGGGCAACCCCTTTGGGTCCTTTCCCACTGTGAGAGCTTCTCTGTCCTATCAATAAATCCTGCTTTAAAAAAAAATATATATATATATGTATGTATGTGTATGTGTGTATATATATAAATAAACTATGTGTATATACATATATATACACATAGTTTATTTAGAAAGTAAATTAGAGAGAGCGAGAGAAAGAGGAGACTCACCTCCTCAAAGTAGGGTAGGGGGCCAAAGCCAGGAAACTGATGACAGCCATAGCTCCAAGAGCACATGGCCACAGCAGAGTCTAGTAAGGCCATGGCCTGTGGATTTTAATATCATATTACAACTGTGTGGTGAAGGCCTTGCTATATAGGAATGGTAAGTGTGTTATTTGTACATTTTGGTATTTTCACGTCATAATCATTACTAATAAATGTCAAAAAGCAGTGTCTACAACACCTTAATATAAAACACATTAGAAACACATGGCAATGCTGGATATCTTTAAGTAAAACACAGGTGGAACAGGATTTGCTCATCCAACCCTGAGGCTTCCAAGGAGTTAAATGACAGGACTTATTTTTTTCTGTAATTTAAGAATGAATTTGGTATGAGAAGGAGGAATACTATTTCAGCTATGTGAAACAACATAACATAGACAGGAAAATACCAACAATGTGAGTACCAGCAAGATGGCAGACTGACCTAATGTGAGCTACTTTCCCACTAAGGGATCAAGTCAGTTGGGGAAAAAGATAAAATGAAGAGCTGTATAAAATATAACAATATTATTTTAGTAAAAATATAAAGATGAATTACAAGGAGAATTTCTCTTTGCAGAGTCAAGAAAGTTAACCTCAGGCAGAGGGTAAGCATATGAACGAGGTAGGGCTCTGGTCCTTGAAATATTAACAGTCAAATCCAGGTCCAAAGAAAAAAACAGAGAGAACTTCAGGTTTCCATGAGACATGGAGTACAAAATCAGGAGCCTGGAAGCATTACCTCTTCCTTAAAGAACAGCCCCAAGAAGAGTTAAGAAAGTCTGTCTCTAGACAAATAAACCTCCCAGGAAAAATAAAAATATCAAGGGCGAAGGTCCCATTTTTACATCTATATTGTATATGATTCCCGAGCAGAGAAACTAATAGAAAACTTGATCCCACACCAGCACGTCTCCAGGGCATTCTGTCAAAGCAAATATGGAGATTCTTTTATAATGTAGAGTACACAAGACCCCCTTGGGGGAAACAATCATAAACAACAACAACAACAATAAAATACCAAGTTAAGATGAGCTCACAATAAAAATTATGAACTACAGAAGGAAATGATAATCATAAGGGAAAGTCAGCAGAAACACAAACAAGAACTACCTCAATAACACCACAGTTGAAATATTAGGATAAAATGTGAGTGTGTCAACAATATTTAAACCAAGTAGGTAAGAATTATTATTTTCTAATTTATGCTTTTCTCCAGTTTGTCAAGTGGTTCACCAACAACTGGCATTCAGTTTATAACAAGAAAATTATTGTGAAGGTTTCTGTTTTGTAGCACTTGATATACTGATTCTTGGGGAAAGTTCTGGGTGGCTCTGAGGTCACTCATAACACAAATATATAAATTTCCCATTGACGTCTAAGCTTATATGAAATGCTGTGAGCAATCCTAATATACTGGTTTATAACAAAATTTTTATTTTTATCTTTGAATAAACTTTTCACTGCTTATTTTTTTAATCAGCATTCTGGGAATGCTTGAATAATCATGGAAGTAATTATTTTCCTGACTCAATATTTCATCCCAAAGACTTCTCTACTTGTTCTCTGACAGCACTACAATGTATGCAGTGGTCTCAATTATTAGATGATATTTTCATTAGTACATTGTCCTAATTTGATGATTAAGATACGTGGTAACTCATTAGTATCAGAGTATGCAGGCATACGGCAAGTAAGTTACATTAGAAAGCAAAGAATTTTGAACTAGAAGTAATCATATATCTTACCTGTATGTCTGCAGGAGTACAAATAACCTTTCTTTTTCTTAAAAAAAAAAAAAAATAATAATAACTCAGCTTGTAGCCCGAGGGGAGGGGGCATGAGGCTCTCAGTGAAAGAAGGGGCAGGACTAACAAGAGGTTGCCTTCAAAAGATGGTTGCAACCCAGGGGGATTTTCATCACAGGTTTTTGGCATTGGAAGGTCTTTGAAGATTTTTGGATTTTCACTTAACAGGTGGTCTCTGAGCCTGCTGCTCTCTCTGCTGATCTGAAGCCACACAGCCCAGCATGTCTCCTACCTGCGTAGTTTTCTGGAGGTAAGGCCCCAGGAACCTCTTCTTTTTCTCATCCAGTGATTACTTTTCTTATGCGAGGATTGCAATTTTCCTCCCCCGCTTCCCCTCCCACTGCCAATTAGCATCCCAGGCTTGGAACATAATTATGGGCACCTCAATTATTAAATCAGGGAAAGCCGGAAAGAAAAAGTAGCAGGATGAAAAGTGCCCACTAGATGGCAGAATTGATTAAGCAGGATAGTGTGCTAAGGCTGTGCACTCCAGGTACCAACACAAAACAGGAAGAGATTGCTGGGTAAGAGTTAGTTAGTGCCTCCACGTATTCCCCCAATACTGCTTCTCATCTGCCCACAGGTGCTCTGAGCTGATCCTGCTTTTACATTCCACAGGGATGTGCACTCTAGGGAGTGACTGCATAGTGTCTAACAGTTAACATGTGAAACATTTTGTGATGCTTGTCACCAGAGGTGAGAGATAGATGCCTCTGAAGGTTCGAGTTCAGGAGGTGGTGACCTCCAAGACAGACCTCCACCCAGAAAGCCAAACACCTGTTGTTGAACGCCCCAAGCAGAATACTGGCATCATCCCTTATTTGAGGGAATATATTATCTACAAACCCTAAATTCTGTTATGGCAAGTTGGCCCAACTCAAGCAATAAAAAGTGGACAGATTATCTATTCAGTTTTCCACTCGGGTTTATACTGGCAAATTATTCATTACGTTGTTAGAAACGATTGCCTTTACAAAGTACCTCAAGACTGAAACAAGTACTATGAAAAAACATCTAATGGATCTCAGGATTCAAAATGCACCCTACATTTTGTTCAGCTCTAATTTGAGTTCATCTGGCATGCACCCACTTTTATTGACTTGCCTCGTGCAGCCAATTCTATTGATCAGCGGTTTTGTACTATTTAGAAGGCACATCGTGTACTTTAGGGCCTGAAACTTAGACTAGTGCCCATCTATGGACTCTCTAGTTTTACAGATAGCATTTGTGTGAGCAATCCTGGGATTCCAAGTGACATTGAAACCCTTATAAAAAGTGATTGCTTAATATGTCAGGAATGTGCCTGTATTAATTCTTCTTCTTCTTCTTTTTTTTTTTGGTCAAACCTAGGGCCTAGATACTACTAGTAGTTCCATTTTTCCAGTAAAGGAATGGAAGCATAGAGCAGTTAAGAAACCTGCAAAGATCCCACGGTGGGTAATGACAAAGCAGAACTAGATAACAGAATAATTCAAGAAAATTTCAATCTTCCCTTGGAACTCTCTTTACTGAACAAAAAATTTAATTATATTTTGTTGAGCTAGAATATTATGAATATGTCTCTATTGAATGGTTGTGTAGAGGGTCAATTTTATATTTTTTCTAGTTTGTGAAAAGTCAGTGAACCTATGTATGTTCTGAATAATGGCTAGTATACACTGTGGATTCTTAATTAATCTAATTAATTGTGATCTAGAACATAGAGCTTATCTTTTCCAGACAAATGGGAAATGATGGGTTAGACTGTTATAGAAAAATGAAAGTCTGGTATGAGTTGTTATTTGAATCCAGCCTAATGATCGTCAATTGTCTTTTACTCTGTCAGTGATGTAAGTTCTTGGTATTATAATTTCTGTATGTGCTGATGGGATATGTTATCAAGTGACAACCTCATTTCACATTTCTTCTGTAACCACAACCCAATAACTGAATCCAGAACAGGCATTCTTGCTCTATTTTTATTAACTTTCTAACTTGGAATAATTTCAGATTTAGAAAAAAGTTCCCATCAACTCCTCATCCAACTTCCTCTCATGTCTACATGTTATATAGCATGGTACATTTGTCAAAACTAAGAAATTAACTTTGATGAAATACTATTAGCTTAACTACAGAGTTCATCCAGATTTCACTAGATTTTCCACTAATGCTCTCTCCGTGTTTCAGGATCTAATCCAGGACTCCATGATGCACAATATCCTGCCCTTCTCTTTTTATCTAATTAGTGCTGAAGTGTGAAATGATGTGATCCCCTCCATCTTCTGCTGCCCATGTCCTTTGATGTGAACTACCTAAAGCCCGGAGATAGAATGCAAATCTCACGGGTGATGGGCCAAGTGGAAACCCTCCTTCTACAGACCTAGGCCAGGGACCCTTGGGACTGTGTCCATGCCTTAAAGTCATTCCCAGCTTTTCTGCTTCCCTACTCCAAAAAGAGACCTTTTCATCCCTTCTGTCAAAACAAAAGTCCAGGCGGTACTTTGCCATTAAGGAGATACAAGTAGATTTTTAAAACATCCTTTGTAACAGTTTTTCTCATTTTCATTATTTCTTGGTTAATCCACTAAATGAGCCACTGCTTCTTTGCAAAGACAACTAAAGAAGACTCTCCACCATCAGGTTTGTTTTTTTGATATATAAAATTCAGTTATTCCTGCTTTAGCTGTCATATTTTGTTTCCTTATTCGTTTCTCAGTATCATGAGTCATTCAGTAGCAACACAAGAAAAGGTATTGCAATTCTCTATTGGTCATGCACAATAACTGTTAGCTCTCCTGGAAAAATAATTTTCACGTAAATTTATAAAATGGATCTCAAGACAAAATCACTTTTAATTCCATATGTAACAGCAGAGATCTTTATAGGCTGGCAATCACTTATAAACAATACACTCAAGACAGTCACTTGAGCAATATGAAGAGGTTACATTTATTATTATTATTATAATTTTTGCTATAAATAATGAGGCTCCCTACACATGACTGAAAAATAACTTTCTGGTTTCTCAGCTGCCAGTTCTGTGCTTGGGTTATACCCGTGACAGTCACACAGATAGGAAGCTTCTATTAAAACCAGAATCAAAGGCAGCAGGCGTGGGAATCAGCCTACATTAATGAACCATTGAAGCCTCTCTCCGGCACAGATGAACACTAAATCACTGGTTAGATCTCTGGTGATTTCCCACTTGAGAGATGTGAAGAAAATGGCACATTCAGAGTAACAGCCAAGCTGTAACAACTTGTCAAAATACTTTTTAAAATACAGGCTTAAAATTATTCTTAAAATGATCTTGATAGAGCCACTGGAAATATTCCCTCCGAGTGTTTGATTTGGCAGTGACCCTTGAAGAAGCAAGTCACTGCACATGGAAGCAACAGGATTCATCTGTTGTCTTCTCTGACATCAACCACTCTGGTCACAGTTAACAAGGGTTCTTTTATGGCTCAAAATAGAGATGAGAGCTAAGTGACATAAAATTATTGATCTTTTCTTAAATTGACTAGATAATTACATTGACTATTTTCTCTTTTAGTTGTGAATACCTGCACTGCAGTCAAACCATCTATTACATCATTATTAAATAGATAGTGCTGAGTGTTGGGCAAATTTCTGGTGTAAATTAAGAGACTGGTAGCAGATCTTGAAACTGATTACTACTTCTTATAATTGAAGTTTATATTAGAGACACAAATCTCCTTCACTGTCTTTTGTAAAGCAGTTGTACATTATTTTAAATTAAGTTGAAAATGCATATTAATCATCTATTCTTTGTGTAGCTAGACACATTTTTGTTTGCAATTTAATTAGCATGTTTTGTTGGGTGCATTCTAAGTGTTAGGTAATATGAGAGTTTGAGATTAGTGAAGCTTGTAGTTCTTAGATTTTTAGTATATGATTGAGGAAAGAAGGAAGTGGATAGGAGGGAAACAAAAAATACAGAAAAGAAGGCGAAAGAAAAAAATGGTTTTTATTTTGCTAAAATATAATCTAGTTCATGTGGTTTATGTTTCCATATCTAATAGTTGTATATCTGAATCATAGAAGGGTCATGTTTAGGAAAGTCGTGCATTGAATTAAGACTTGAATTAGATGATAGCTAACTTCCTTAACAACTGTATGATTCCAATGTAGGGTCTTGATAAAAAGCTCAATGTTTCCTTCCTTTTGAATTTGATAATTATAAAATAAAGAAAACAGAAATATTTTCATTTATGTTAGAAAGCAGAAGGGTTTTGTGAGCTTATGTGGTTTCTGTTATCAACAAAGAAAGATTTTCAGTTAAGCAGCAAATAATCAGAAGGTCAGAATGCTAGTTTAGGTTCTGTTTTAGTTAATTTTTATTCAGAATCTGGAAAGGATAAAAAATTCAATAGACTTTTTTTTTTCTTTTCTAGTACAGGACCTACCAGATAAAGATAACTCAACAGATATGTGCATCTGGCAATTCTGTGAGGATTCAAAGACAGGACTTCAGAAAGCCTACTGTTTACGATCCTGAATAGAGAGATGAAAAACATGCCTCCAGAAGTATGCATAGTCTACAAAAAATTAGGTAGACGCGTTTAACTGGTGAGAAGAGAAGCACACTGGGCTAGTTAAAGCTTTTTGGAAGACACAGAATCTGTGTAAGACTTAGAAGAACATGTTGGTTTTAGAAAGTGTGGGCGAAGCAGCAATATATTTATGGGAGGAAATACGGTGAAAAAAAAATTCCAGAGTTACACAGCTGAAAGATGTGTCTTGGAAATAATAGTAGACCTATTTTTGTGGACATATGGGGAGTTAAATTACAAAAGTGAAGACAGAACTTGAGTGCCATGTTGGAGTTTAGACTTGGTCTTGGAAGCAATGGGAAGCTATTCACAGGCCTTGAGGACAGGGATACATGACTAAAGCACTATTTTAGAAATAGACATGATGGGTTTGATATGGAGAGTAATTGCAGGCAGGATGACATATTGAAATGTTTTTACAGCTGTCTAATTGAATAATCAAAGGACCTGAAATAGGGAGGCAAGTGGAAATATAAAGGAAGAGAAGAATATGAAAGATGAAGATGAATTGGCAGGACAAGACTTTGTGCCTAATTGGATTTGGATATTCGGGTAAGAAAGACAAGTAGGAAGGCTCTGAGTGCCTAAGACTGAAACAATAGTGATAAAATTAATTCAAACCAAGAACAGTAAGGTATTCATCACAGGGCTATTGTGAGATTAAAGAAAATTATATAGAAGCTGTTTTAAGACTGTACAATCATATAAAAAGTGGCCTTATTAGAGAACAGGAAGTCTAAATAGTAACCAGTAGAGTGATAATGAGATGAATTCTGCATGAGAAATCTTGAATTTATGGCTATTCAAGTGGAGATAGTCAAAAGTGCCATTTTCTTTTACCTCCATGGGTATAAACACAAAACTCTGCTTTTTAGGAATAAAGGGAAAGAGATCAGCATAGAATCAACAGTGAGTATTATCAGAAACATGACCCAAATGGTCAAGTCCATTTGATGGTGATTAGGCAAATAAGAAAAACAATAATGCATCACACAAAGAGAAATAAGGGGTATTTACTGAGTGCATGTTGAATGTACCAACATTTACTTATACACTTAATTTAACAGTCATTATGCTGTATGGGAGAACCTCACTTTTGAGATGAGATACACAGCAATCAGTGATTTTAAGTGAACTAAAATCTCAATTAGTAAACAGTGAAGCTGGTTTTCTGATTTTGAGGCCCATCTCTCTCTTTTTTTTTTTTTTTTGAGTTGGAGTCTCACTCTGTCGTCCAGACTGGAGTGTGGTGGTCGCTCCGGCCACCACAGCCTCGACCTGCTGGGTTCCGGCGATCCTTCTGCCTCAGCCTTCCAAGTAGCCGGAATTACAGGCACGCGCTACCACGCCCGGGTGATTTTTTGATTTATTGTAGAGATGAGGGGGGCTGCCCAGGCGGGTCTTGAACCCGCGGGCTCAGGCAATCCACTCACCTCAGCCTCCCAAAGGCGCGGGATTACAGGCTGAGCCACAGATCCCGGCTCGAGGCCGATGTCTTTTAACTAAATTAATCATCTGTACTTTGTGCAGCCACATACTCACACAACTCAACTTGGGCGATATGACCCTCCCTCTGAACCTGGGTTCCTACTACAAGATAGGAATGCTAATATTTAACTTATGTGGTTGTTGTATAGATAAAATAATGTGAAAGTGCTGTGTTAGTTTATGTGTATTGGGCAATATTAATTTTTTTTTTTTTTTTTTTGAGTTGGAGTCTCACTCCCTCACCCAGACTGGAGTGCAGTGGCCACTCCTGGCCATCGCAGCCTCGACCTGCTGGGCTCCGGCGATCCTTCCGCCTCAGCCTTCCGAGTAGCTGGAACTACAGGCGTGTACTACCATGCCCGGCTAATTTTTTTGTATTTATTGTAGAGATGAGGTCTCACCAAGTTGCCCAGGCGGGTCTCGAACCCGCGGGCTCAGGCAATCCACTCACTTCAGTCTCCCAAGGCACGGGATTACAGGCTGACTCACCGAGCCTGGCTGGGCAATATTAATTATTATTCGTGTGATCAGCACACCAATTTAAACATGAAGTTGTATAACTTCACTTGGAAGAGGCTGCTATGAAATGATTTAAGTATGTCTGAAATTTTCTAGCCATATGACTTACAATTTCCAAAAGTAATTTTTATTAAATAAATACCTCTCAAATATTTCTTTCACTTGCTTTATTTATGCAAAACAAAACAACAGAATTGTCTGTTTTGGTTAGATGAAAAGTTTTAAGAATAATCTAAAATTTACTTTGAAATTCCTTGATCTCTATCTTAAATCTCCTTGAATATATTAAGCTAACATTTAACATTACTCTTTCATTAGGACCACACTCCCATACTGAAATGATAGCAACATTTAATTTAAAGTCTTTATACTGCTTAAAAACATGCCCAGATCTTCAAAATTATGGTTACCATTTTGTTCCATAATGTTGTGTTTGTCTTCTGAGAAAACCCGCCACATTCAATAGCCATATGTATCTTAATGAAAGAATAATAATGACAACTAATAGAACACAAGAGCCATGTCAGTTTACGACTCTCAGAGCAAAATCAAAACTAAACTGCAGAAAGACAATATGAATCCAGATCTGAAGCTTCCTGATTCCTAACAAGTTTTATGTTAATGAAACAATTATTAGAACACACAAAACCCTTCCTTTTTAATTTGATAAATTGAGTGGTGATGTGAGTTAATTGAACCATTGGTGTGGTAATAAGATGCAATTGGTATGATTTATTGGAGGATGACATGGTTGCAGGCATTGCTTCCACAAAAAATAATGGCTGTCATTACTACTTCCTGAGGTGAGCAGGTAAGCCAAAACCCTAGCTTATTGCTGCACAGGTCAGAAGATGAGGAGATTGTTTTCCTTTTTGTCTGAGTGACTCCCTTTAAGGCTGTCACTTGAGAGGCATGCTTACTAATTTGGAACTTATTTTTCCATATTCCACAAACAGTGTCAATACTAAGTTTGTTTAAGCTATTCCATAACCTTAACCTACTTAGCTAAGTACTGAGGTTAAAAACCCCTAGGTCTCCAAGAGTTTTGAGTTCTAATGTTGATAATTAAAGGGTCACCTTGGGTCTTCCTTTTCAAGTTGCATTATCTTATGGAGATATTTTCACAAGTGGTTATTCTAGTAGAATAATCCTCTGGGGTTGTGTAGCTTGAGAAATAAGGATTATGCTTTTTTATATGTGATTCAGAGATAATTTTACATGCTACCCACCTTCTCACAGGGCAGAAAGAAATAAATGATCACAAAGTCCCTTAGTTTCCAAAAATAAAAATGGGATTCACATTGTTGTAGTTCTTCTTCCTCGATGACTTCAAAATAAATAAATAGTAAATCAATGTCATTGGATACCGGAGACATATTTTTCTAGATATGGGATTTATTTTTTCCACATAGACATATTAGGAAAAACACTTGCCTTATATTCATGTTATAAAAAATAAATTCAAGATCCATGAATGACCTTGTGCCTATGCTGAGAAGGTTATATCTTAAAATACCAATGGAATACCTATTCTTCATTAACTTTGTACTTATTTATTGTATTTCTTATTTTTAAATCCCATTTATATACATTTTGATAAATTTTTATGCACACATTTATTTAATTTTTGCAGTCATTCTGAAGTTTGCATGTTCAATCCCCGTTTTAAAGTTGAAGATGTGATGTTATCTCATAATTTATTATGCAAAATGAAAAACTTCTGAAAAGGAAAGGAGGAAGCTCTTATTAATTAACCCAAGACAAGTATAAGCCAGAACTGCTCTGGGATCAGAAAATGCATTCAAGCCCGGCTCGGTGGCTCCGCCTGTAATCCCGCGCCTTTGGGAGGCTGAGGTGAGTGGATTGCTTGAGCCCGTGGGTTTGAGACCCGCCTGGGCAGGCGAGACCTCATCTCTACAATAAATCAAAAAATCAGCTGGGTGTGGTAGCGCCTGCCTGTAATTCCGGCTACTCGGAAGGCTGAGGCGGAAGGATCGCCGGAGCCCAGCAGGTCGAGGCTGCGGTGGCCGGGAGCAGCCACTGTACTCCAGTCTGGGTGACAGAATGAGACTCCAACTCAAAATAATAATAATAATAATAATAATAATAATAATAATAATAATAATGCATTCAGACTGGATAACAAGTTCATCAACATTAAAAAAATGTACCAAGGAAATACAGCAAGAAATTGTCAGAGCCAGAGTTTGGTTCCATGCTTTCAGGACCTAACTTTTTCTAATACTTCTTCTCAAGAGATTTAGGAATTGTCTTGTTTACTAATTTGAAATGATTAGAGGAAGAAAATTCAGAGATCCCTACTTGCAAATTATCAATGCTAAAGTAGACACTATGTCTTGCTTATCTTTGTGTATCTAACTTGAAACACATCAGGGCTTCAATAAATACTTGGGGATCTGAATGAAATCATGACACTTGACCCTCGCCATTTAGACACGCTCCTTTAGATGGTAAGACATTTTCTGTTTTCAAGATTTAATGATTAGAATGAAGATAAATGGATACAGGTACATATATACTCAGATCAGTCCTTCATTGTCTGTTAATATTTGTTTACAACAATCTGGACAGACATTTTATGAAAAAAAAGATGTGGACAATAGGAAAGTTTCAAGCCTTAGAAGAGAAAAGAACCACACTGTCTAGAAAGGTAGCAAAAGAGTATTTAATGATTTAGCCAAATAGTCATTATGCCAATTCTTACCTTGTCCATCTTCTCACCTTTACTGACTTCACAGACCATGCTAATGGGACATTTTTCTTTTTATAGAAACTTCTGGTCTGGGTGCAAATTTTAATTTGTTTAACCGCATTTAATTACAAACTGCATCATCTGGAAATTAACAGGAACTGTAATAGGAGTGACCTAAAAAGAGCATATGGAAAATCTTGAGGAAAAAAAAAGACATTGTAATCATGATACACTGAATAAAATCCTGCGTCTTCCATTAAATACCTATGTGATCTTAGTCGTGTAATTTAATTCTCTCTGGGCCTCAGATTCCCCACTTGTGAAGTAGTTCAACTAGATGATACAACATTTTAAAATTGGGGTTTAATATTCAATTGTTTTGTAAATCGGATCTATGTGATGATACAATATAATTCTCAATGATAAGACATGAGGAAATTTCCATGGCCTCCATTCTTTCATCCTTTTATCATTAGTACAAGTCACCTGAGCACTGAATGCTGTTCCCTTTTTAAGTAAAAAAGTTTCAAACATTAATTTTCCATGTTGCTATCATATTAATAGGAGCTATAAATAAAGATTAAATTTAAGAAGAATTACCCCATGGAAAAATCTCCACTTCGATACTATTTAAATATTAGGAAGTATTTCTGGAGATTTTGCTACATAGTTGGGTTATCAAGATGACAAATTTACATTTAATATTTAATTCTATTATTTCTCGATTGTTCCCTCATCCCTATCTTATGCCCTGATGACGTACTTTTAAATCTAAATGGCCACACTACCCAGCTGTACATCTACGCGTGTTTCTTACCCTTTCTGAGCTTGTTTCTTACCCTTTTCTGAGCAAAATGATGACACATACACTTGGTCTCAGAAGAAAGGATATGATTTCATTTTAGCATTGGTTATAAATAAAACAGTTTAGACATCTTTTTAGAAATTAGGTAGCCACTACTCTATAGCCCATAATTTATGAATCAGATCTTAGTTATTTATTTCCAAGTTAGCTCCCTCTCGAGGGCAGCTCTCAAGAGCATTGCTTTTTTTTTTTAAGTTGGCCTCTCTTTCACCCAGTCTGGAGTGCAGTGGCAGGCTCATGGCCATCCCAGGACTGACCTGCTGGGCTCTGGCAATCCTTTGGCCTCAGCCTTCCAAGTAACCGGAACTATAGGTGTCTGCTACTACGTCCCGCTAATTTTTGATTTATTGTTAGAGTTGATCATATTCAGTGATCTATCACAGAAACAAAGAACAGAGTAGCATATGTTCTAATTCATAAATGGACCTTAAACAATTATGATACTTTAAGAAAGGGTTTGGCAGTAGTGGGAAACTGTTAGGGGAGGGGGGTGGAATTGGCAATTGAGGGAACTGCTAGGGGAGGGAGGGGCATACCTCATCAACAAGGGTACCTGCATAACCAACATTTGTTTATCTAACCCTGAATTGTATCACACATCTTTATAATAATAAATTTAAAAAGAGCGTAGCTCTTGGACACTTCAGGAACTACAGGCATCTTAAAGAACTTGAAAAGTACAGTCCTGAAATGATGAAGGACTTTCTATCCATGTTTTACCAAAGGCATACTTAACAGATTACAACAATGATTTGCTGTTATCTTTTGTTTACAACAGGACAGGGCCTGTAGAAACACAAGTCAAGATTCTAATTTCCTTATATCATCTTTAGCTTGAGCCAAATTTCTTGTCCTTAAAAGGTGATTTACCTATAAATAACTTCTTGAATTTTGATTAAATACATATAAAAGTTATTTCTGAGAACCAATCTAACTTTGTTTCTGACACTATTTGCAGTCAGCACTTAAGGGAAATACATCTTTTTGTGTTGTGACAATACACAGTTTTCTATGATGTGGTAGAATCATATCTTTATCATGTAACATAAGGAGTAAGGAGCAAGAAAAATAATATAGTACAGACATTAGATTGTAAACTTTTAAAGAGGAAAGAGGGCTGTTTCCTATAAATTTTTGTTTCCACAAACATGTGAGTCACTGTCTTATAGATATTCAGTGCTCAGAGACTTATAGAATTTGATGTTTAAAATAAAAAAAAAAGAGCCGGGCTCGGTGGCTCAGCCTGTAATCCCGCGCCTTTGGGAGGCTGAGGTGAGTGAATTGCCTGAGCCCGCGGGTTCGAGACCCGCCTGGGCAGTGAGACCTCATCTCTACAGTAAATCAAAAAATCAGCTGGGTGTGGTGGCGCATGCCTGTAATTCCGGCTACTCGGAAGGCTGAGGTGGAAGGATCGCTGGAGCCCAGCAGGCAGAGGCTGCAGTGGCCGGGAGCGGCCACTGCACTCCAGTCTGGACGACAGAGTGAGACTCCAACTCAAAAAATAAAAATAAAAAAAATAAAAAAATAAAAAAAAATAAAAAAAAGTTCAGATGACATAAAGCTGGTTTTAGTTTTGTGGCAAATTATAATACTGTAGCATTCAAATGTATACTTAGACAAACTCTTCTAATTGTTAAAAGATTTGAAGTTAGAAAACTTTAAGACACCCAACAGTTTAAACTAAAAATGATTCAATAAAATCTCAACATAAATCACTTGAAGGTAACATGTTTAACACAAAGTTGATAATCTGTAATTCTTACTGGTAAGTTAAAGAAGTTTAAACAAAAGTGAAGAAATAGAGACATTTATAATTTTAAGTTTTCTACACAATGTAGAACTATTTGTCAATATTCAATCAATATTCACAAAGGTTGGCCTGGCATATGACAGGAGATAAGCGAATGATGGCTACCATTATTATTTTTAGACATCTTCTCAAAGACCTGTTTTAAGAAAGCAACCATGATTGTCATCAATAAAAAAGATAGTGAAAAAACATACTTTTTTCTATGAGGACATCTATACTTCTCCACTGCCTACAAATACTCTCTGCAAGTTCTTTATGTCAAATACTTTCTATTGAAATTAGAATAGAAGTGTGGTACTAAGTATCAATATGGTAAGACTGATGGGATTTGAGCAGTATGTCAGTCAAATGAACGATGCCAGGAACAGCCTCCAAGCAAATATGTTAAATTATTAGATTAACTAAAGCATTTTTCTGTTAGCATCAGCCCATGTTCAGGCAGTTGGTAGCATGGCTTCCATCTAGAGATTTATATTCATCAACCAGTCTGGGGTTGGTGGGAATGTGAGAGGTTCAGATAGTTGTGTTCTGTTGTGTTGATAGTATTTTGTATGATTTGTTTCATATCTCCAGTGGTCTGAGGAGAGATTATGTTTCCAGACTTTTAGTGCACATGAGGATGTGAAATATATTGTTGACTCTATTGCACTGTCAGCAAGGGCTACAGACCTACAACCTGATTTCTGAACGTTGAGGTTATGCACCAGCCTGCTCTAGAGAAACCCTATACCCGCTCAAAGATCCCTAAAGGTGATATACAGCCCAAGGCTCCAAAAGAATGTTTCCATACTGAAATGTGATATATAATGATATATATGCCAGACTATAAACTAGAAAATGAGAATTAGGTGATAGTCTTAAACTTTAGAAAGAGCTGGACACAAGTGACAAAAATGATCATGCTTGTTAATTTGAAACGTAAGTCGTATGTCTCACATCAGTTAGCATTTCTTCTTTTAATTGCAAGAGATATAATATTAAAATGCAACTTAGATGCATAAAATACAAACAGACCAATGAAGGAGCATAATAATAATTATATAAATAGATTTCAGTACACATGGGAACATAGATTATAATAATGGTGACAATTCAGATCAGTGTAGTAAAGATGGGTCATTCTAATAAATGCCAGTAGAGCAACTGGTAGCTATTTGGAAATAAAGACAAAATTGGATCCTTAACTGAACAAGACGTTGGACATCAAGATAAATAAATAAAATATCTAAAGTGAAAGGTGAAGTTATAGAAGAACTAGAAGAAAATACATGCTTATTCTTTTATAAACTTGCACTGGTAAAAAAGTTTTCTAACTATGATCCAAACTCCAGAAGCCATAATAGAAGGGATTGACTATTTTTGATATGTAAAAATAAATAAATAAATAAATATATATATTATATATACCCCCAGGGCCAAAACAAGACAAAGCCTCCCCCTCAAAAAGTAAAAAGCTCTATATACAATTTTTTTTAAAGACAAAGGTCAAATAAGGAAATATATCTGCAACTCTTTAAAGAAAATAAAGTTAATCTTAATAACATATTAATAAGTGCTACTAGAAATTAATAAGAAATAGACCAATTGGAAAAAACAGGTAAGGAACATATACAGGCAGTTCATAGAAAACAAATACAAATGGCACTAAGAATATGAAAATAAATCTTATTCATAATAAAACATGTGCAAAATGAAACTAGATACCTTTTCTCAGCTATTATACTGGCAGAAAAAAAAAGTTGTCAACCTGCTATGTTGATAAAACCATGGGGAAATAGACACTATTAGGCTTTTCTGGAAAGAGTATAGGATGGTTCAAACTTTATGAAGTGGAAGTAGGTAATAGCTATAAAAATTATAGATGTATTTAACTTTTTTTGCCTTTCTTTTTATTTAAGGATAATAATAGATGACTCTTTACAATTTCTATTGTATACAATTATAATTGGCAATCACATACAGACTTTTATATTTTAGGCCGCTTTCAAAATCATTGATTGATTCATACTCTTTATAGACCTGTGTAAATTTGGGGAGCTAAAGAGTAGCTTGATTGCCTTGCCCAGACCCTCAGCAAGAAGGATTATTACTGCCCGATCTGGATTTGAAACTTAAAGGATTACTTCATTTCTGTTTTCACAATATGGTTCTTTGGTACTAGGGAAATCATAGAACAGCTGCCATCTCTTTAGGATGGGGCTGAATTAGCAGTAATAATTTTAATGACTTTAAATATTTTATTTAGGTTCAGGGAAGGGAAATGTAGTACATGGTCATTATAATGCAAAAGAAGAGGCTAACCTTTATTGAGTACTTGCTAGATACCAACGTCTGGGCTAAATATTTTGCACACACCATCTAAATTAATCTCCATATTTCAGCTAAGAAAACAGATTATCAGGTAATTGTTTTTCACATCATACAACTGGTAAAGAGCTTCCTTACTAGTAATGTTTGAATACCAGCTTTTCTAACTTTAGAAACTGAGCTACTTTAGAATTTTTCAATCATGATTTTATTCCCACTCCTTTTTTTTTTTTTTTTTTTTGCAGGATTTTTTGAGAGGACAGAAAAACTCCCACAGTGGGAGGGGACCCGAAGGGGTTGCCCTACTCTGGCTCTTAACCCAGATATCCTGCTTCTAGGAAACTAGTCTACAGGTACACTGAACATCTCAAGTGACACAGTTACAAAGTTAATCACTATGATATTGCCTATATTAACAAATGATTAGAAACAAGCCAGAAAACTATGTAGCAATCACAAATTGAAATACTACGCAGCTGTAAACAAGAGGTAGGAGTATCTTTGTATGCAAAATGGGAGAGATACAAGGGTGCATTCAGTAAAGAAAGCAAGAGCACACAGGTAGAATGCTACCTTTGGTATATGAAAACAAAGAGAGGTAAGAATATAGTATATTAACACATGCATACAAATATTCTGGAACTAATAATAATAATTTTCAAGAAGGTGAGAGACTAGAAAGAATACAGGTGAGAGCACGAGGTATAGTACCTGCTAAAAGTAAGATGTTCTAAAAAATTTAAAAACTAAAAAAGAGTTTAAGAATTTTAGAGCTGCTTGTTCACATGACTATATGTAAGGTGATAATATCTTGGCAATAATCTAATAAAATATGTTAATATTTTGAGTCTTATTTAAAGCAAAAAGTAATTAGTAGATAATTTAGTACATTGTTGAATTAGAGTTGAGTATTTTACACAAATTCAAAGTAACTGCTTGCTATAATTCTTTTTTTTTTTTTTTTTTTTGAGATGGAGTCTCACTCTGTCACCCAGACTAGAGTGCAGTGGCTGCTCCCAGCCTCGACCTGCTGGGCTCCGGCGATCCTTTCGCCTCAGCCTTCCAATAGCTGGAACTACTCGTCTGTCTTAATTCTTAGACGTGAGTTTAAAAAATATTACACAGGAAATTTTCAGCCAGATGACCATTTCTTTTTAACCATTAGAGGATGAAAATGCGACCTTTTTCTGAACTCGGGAAAAGCCTGAGAACTGCTGAAAGTAGAGAAACTTTTAAGATTAAGCCCATTCTTTCAGTTATTAATGTATCAGTACATAATGAGAACTTCTTATAAGACAGCCAATACTAAAAGTGCCAAGAAAATATAAGTAAATGCTGTTGTTTAAAGGATTCCATGAGACACTAGATATCTAGATACATACATAGCTAACTAAATGCAATGTGTCGTAAACTTGAAGCACTCTTTAAAAATGAGAGATGACAAAGGAACATGTAACATATCTAGAAAAAAATAAATTCATTTTTAAAAATAGCACATCAAAAAGATTTTTATGTTTAGTCTTGTTCACTCTGAGCCTCAGAAGTCTTGATACTAAGAGTGACCTAAGGACATTCAATGAAGATATCAATTCCTGGAAGTGATGAGCATAGTGATTACTGGTACATGCTAGCTACACAGGCTTAAGTCTGAACTCCACTACTTAATAGTTGGGTAAGATTGAGCATTACTCTTCAGAGAACAGGATAATTGAGAGCAATGCACTGCATCAATTAACAAGAGGATGTTTTACTTTAGTGAAAAAGAAAATGTATTCCACTCTGACAGTAAAGAAGAAACACCTAAAAACAATGACTCTTTTAATGGCAGTTGGGACTATGGCTAGACAACAGAGGATAGTGACTGTAGATACAATTCATATACGCAAGCATATTTATATACATGGAAATAACTGTATAGGTCCAGGTATATTTGGCTGAAAAAGACAACACACCACTAGAGAAGGAGAAAACGACTGACTTGCCTAGATGCCTAAATTTAAAAAGTATTAGCTTTTTCCTCTGCCTCTAGTGAAACCATACCTCAATGTCTACTCTATAACTAATAATACAATAATATTTCACAGATAAAATTAAGAATGTATAAAATGAACCTAAAACTTATTAAGGAGATTAAAGAGACAAAGTTTTGACTAACAATACTAAAAACAAGTATTAAATTGTATAAATTTCTCGAGTATGAATATTGATGATTTAAATATTTCCTCCAAGTCTGTGGCTTTTCACTTTCTTAACAGTATCTCTAATTATTGTATTTGAAATATGAATAGTACTAGTATTATGATGAATTTCTAATGTTCTATATTTTTTAAAAGAAAAATCAACTAATGAGGACAATGGAAACTTTTCTTTAATGGATAATTTAAAAATGATAGCCATGGATATTATAAAATCAAATAGCAAATTTTTTATACTGCCACAGTTTTATCTTCAATCTGAACCCTAGTCATGACAATAATGTCTAGAATCACAGATATTCCCTATCATATATTTAATTTTGAAGAACTTTAAATCTTTGAAAAGTGACAAAGGTAACCGACACATCTATGAAATAGGACATCAATCTGCCTGACTTGGCTTTCGAAAAACAGTAAAAGGGAACATTTTCAAATAGTGAGCTGTCTCTTTTATTTATTGATCTTCAGCCCAAAATAAGGCCATAGTAAAATGCTCTCTCCATATCTTTTTCAGTGTATGAAAACAGGGTTATAGATCAATTGATTTACCATCACAATTGATTAGTTACTTTCCCTACTATCTCTACTGTGACACAAGACATGCTGTCATATAGATCTTTCATTAGGAAAGTCATTGAAAAGCTAAGGTTCATTGCATGCTTAAATGGTTTGTAGCCCACTCATTAAGCCATTAACTAACCATTAATATTGCTTAACCTCAAACCCTACAGATAAAATAAGTTATTGCCATTTTATCTTCCAAATGCACCTTTGCAAATTGAATAAGTACATAATTTTGTTACAATCTGACTTAATATTCAGACTTGCCAAAGAATTCGGATATTGGAGCTATTAACACTTACAAGATTTATATGTGTATTCCTTTATATGCATATCCCCAAAACAGAAAAAGTAGAAGACTAACACAGATGTATCATTTAAAAATGCTTTTTTTGTCACCCATTTAATTTGTTTTTAATATTTTTCTACATGTTATTGCTATTATCAATAGCATTTATTTCAATGAGAAATTTTCTTTGTGATGTGCTTAACCAATGGCAGCAAAAACAAATAAATAAAATCTCTGTAAAAAGAAACAATTTTAAGATGGCTTAATATCTTTGTGGTCAAGCTTTAAGTTCAAGTGGGTAAATGATTATATATAACATCTAACAATTCCCTATGTTTCTTTTGAAATAAAACCAGAGAAATTAGAATGCATCTCAGTTGCTATAAAGAATGAATAGACGATATTTTGTACATTTTAGACAGGATGTAACATAGGTGGAGGTACTCATCCAAATCTTTGGATTGCCACATCGCTAATACTCTATCAAGTCAACTATAACAAACATACAAGTTATCGCATATAACTTTTTTTTTAAGTCAGGGTCTCACTCTGTTGCCCAGGCTAGAGTGCAGTGGTACATCATGGATCACCACAGCCTTGACCTCCTGGGCTAGGTGATCCTTCTGTCTCAGTCTCCCAGCTCCCAGACGAGAGCCACTATGCCCAGCTAATTTTTGACTTTTTGTACAGACGAGGTCTTGCTATTTTGCCCAGGTTGGAAAACTTTTTTTTTTTTTTTTTATTGAGTTGGAGTCTCACTCTGTCGCCCAGACTGGAGTGCAGTGGCCGCTCCCGGCCACCGCAGCCTCGACCTACTGGGTTCTGGCGATCCTTCCGCCTCTGCCTTCCGAGTAGCCGGAATTACTGGCGCGTACTACCACCCCCGGCTAATTTTTTGATTTATTGTAGAGATGAGGTCTCGCCTGCCCAGGCGGGTCTCGAACCCGCGGGCTCAGGCAATCCACTCACCTCAGCCTCCCAAAGGCGCAGGATTACAGGCTGAGCCACCCAGCCCGGCTGGAAAACTTTCTATAAGTTATTTTTTTCAGGCAGATTTTTTCAGACAAAAAGTAACCATAATGGAACTCAATTATTTCTTTTAAATCTAGAAGAAAAAAGTGAGCACTTGAACAAGAGCCCCATAAATATAATGGCGGATGTGTGAAAAAGAATATGAGCAGAGTAGAATGTGCAATTAAAGAAGCTATAAATAAAGTTTACAGTTCATATAAAAGAGTGTAACAAAACCACAGGAGACACTGCATAGTAGGTAAGTAAATGTAAATGACCTTTACCAATGCATCTAGAATGGGGACGAAATGGAAATATATGTAGCAAGTATACTGAAATATTGCCACTCAATGTCAGTTTAGTCACATCAGGGCTGATTTTCATTTTATTTTTCAGTTTCTCACTACTTCAACCTTTAGCATTTCTTGGACCATTAAAATTAAGTACTAGTTCATGTGACATCTCACGAATGAATGAAGGCTGTGTACATATAATATGATTACTTCTAGAAAATTTATGTGTGCAGTTTACAAAATAACATATAAATGGATAATCAACCTAAAAGCCCAACCTTATAAGACCTAAAACATTTGATTGTAGTTTGCATTTATTAAAATCATTTATAACAGCTCAGTCTTTCTGCATGGCCAGTCAGGGCCTGCACTAGTCTCTTATAGGCAGGTAAATGTGATAAGCAGAAAGTTAACGCCTTGGGCCATACCTTTCTGAGGCATTTTAATTATTTTCAATATGCAGTGAGGACAATGACACATGTCCAAAGAATCATGCAAATATCCCTTTGCTGAAAATATGTCCTATACCCTGAGGCATATGAGAGGGTGAAAATGAACTTTGGAAGAGTTAAGAGTTCGTACCATTGCATGAAAGGACGAAGATGCCAGGACCCAAGGCCTTTTAAGTGTAACTATTCTGTCTGTTTTTTTCCCATATACCTACTCAAATCTCCTGTCCCTTATTCAAAAGTGTATATGCCTGAGATTCTGTCTTTGGAACAAGATGAGGAAAGGCAAGATGATAGTCTTACTTATTTATTTCATAAAGCTGACTTCTGAATTACCTAGAAAGCAAGAAGATGGCATCTGGAGGGAAGTCAGCCTCTTCTTTGTCTTTTCTCAAGATTGATCCTAAAAAATTATGACTTACAGTAGACACAGGGAGTTCTTTTCTAGGCCAGTGTTAGAGAAAAGGAACCCATTAGAGGGACATGAGTCATAGTGCTGACTCCTAGATCCTTTCAGAGTATTTACATTGCTCAGGAAATGTCACAAGCTGAGAATTTTTGCTCCAAGTTTCTTCTTAGACATCCTAGCTTAAGAGCAGAAACTCCGTGGTATTTTCCTGAGGTGATACTGGAGACTCACAGCAATCTGGGAGAGCATGAGGAATTCAGATAGTGCTGTGTCCTGTGGAGGAAATCCTGGAGCATAGTATGACTCTTCATAGAGATTTCCCTAGTAGATAGGACATTGGATCAAAGTGTAACTCAAGGACAGCGTCCCACATGGGGACCACAGGCAGTGAAGCACCAGCCCTGACTTTCCACTCTTCAAAATCAGTCTAGTTATATTGAATACTCAGTTGAAACACCCTAAGCTGCTCAGGGTTTAGGAGCTAAACTTGATTATATGGCATTTCTAGGGTGTGTCCAATTAAGAAGTGCCCACAGAAAACCTTGCAGCTAAGAGATATGAATAAATATTTTCAGAATTAGTCAGGTGTGACTGTTCAGGGGGACCTCTGATCAAAGCAACTTTATAGTTCCCCCAAGGTTGTCTATGGTTGTTAACAGGGTATTGACACTGAGTTGAATTTCTTTTGTTGCTCTTCATTAGAATGTTTCATTATCTGCAATTGGGTGTAAGTCTGGCATTTTGAGGTGACCGATTGACACAGAGGCTTTATTATGGAACTTTTTATAACCAAAGAAGTCCTCTGGTCTGCTAGATTCCTTCACTGACTAGCAATACCCTATAATAAAAATAAGAAAATTATCTACTTATCATCTATCCATCATCTATCCTCTTTCACATCTCTCTTCCCTGTCCCCGCTATAGAATGTAGTGTCCTCTTAGGGACATCTTAAGGTAGCAATTTAATTTAAGTAGTTCTCATAAACACAAATAACCCAGAAAATACTAGCAGAATTATCTCCCCCTTTTTATGTGAGTAAAGAGTTTTTAATTGAATTATCAAAATTTTCGATTTTAGATATCTAAACCAAGAGTAAAGGAACTAAAAAAAAAGAGAGATTTGGTTTCTTTTCTATTTCAGAAAAGTTTTGTCGCCTAATTTCTGATTTTTTTAGTATAATATTTTCTAAACAATGCCTGCAATTAAGAAGACTACATAATTTACCAAGCGCTAAAATATTTTTAGTTTTCTGAGAAGATTATTTTCATGAGAATGCAGTTATAAAATCAAGTGGCATAAAACAAAATCTCTTCATGCTAAAATTGTATTAATAATTAATTGGAGGAAAAGTATTTCACCATGACAAACGAGAGACTGGATGGAAGGAATGATGCCATTTCGTGGCAGAAATAATATAGTAATATGCTGTTAAATACAAAACATCATATTAAATTTTACAGTTAAAATACAAAGGCATCAAACTATATTAAAATTCAAATTGATGTTTGCTAAAATTCTGGTACTGGAGATGATAATTAGAGTTTTGCCAATATAATTATTAAAATGAGGGGAAACAAGGAAAATGTTTAGTAGAAATATAAAAACTGTTTTTCTGGGGAAAATTCTGGTGACCAGTAAAGCAAAGCAATATGAAATTATAGGGAAAAAAGACACATGCTGTTGGCTTATTGTGATAAAGATATGATTTTAATAAAAGTCAAGTTCATGGTCAACAAGGACACAGGTCTAATAGCAAAGAAACTTTGATGCTAACTTGTGTAAGCGTAATTGCATTACATTAAAACATGATGGCTAAATTAACAGTAGTTATTAACCTTTAGAACAGAGATGCCTGTGAGAGTATAAAATGCTCATTGAAGACAGCTGGGAAGAGCCAATTATATAGATTTACAAATGCAGACACTTCATTTGTGTGATCTTTAATAAAGGCAGTTCCTAAGAACCAAAAATTTTAAATTAAATATTGTTTTTATAAGTGAAATATTAGGTAGTTAAAAAAACGTACAAAATATATGCAAAAGAAAGATTAAAAGAGAGTGGTATACTCTACAAATATACATGGCACCCTGTTTGAGAAAAATTACACTATTGTTACCTATTTAAGGTGAATGCTTTGTTTTGTCCCTCATCCTGTCCCCTCCTCAGAATTAATCACCATTCTGAATCCTTAGGAAGGGGTAGTTTCTATAACCCTTGAAACTGTCAAACGTCACAGAACCTTACCAATGTAGTGAGTGTGAAATGTCATAATTTTCCTTAACACTAGTAATGGCATCTTTTAATGAGCTAATAGGCCATTTGAAGTTCCTCTTCTGAGAAGTGTTTAACACTTTTGTTCATTTTTATATTAAGCTATTGGTCATTTATTTATTGATTTGTAGATGTATGTATTCTAACAGAACACTTTATTACTTGTGTACTGTAAATACCTTCTCTTAGTCTGCAGTTTGCCTTTTTTTTTCCTCTTTATGATGACTTGGATGAAAAAAAAATTCTTGCTTTTAATGTAATGATATTTATTCTTTTATTTTTGCATTTTTGTTCTATTTAAAATTTACCTTCCTAGCTGGGTTCGGTGGCTCAGCTTATAATCCCAGCATTTTGGGAGGCTGAGGTGAGTGGGTTGCTTGAGCCCACGGGTTTAAGACCAGCCCAGGCAACTTGGCGAGAGCTTGTCTCTACAATAAGTCAAAAATTAGCCAGGCATGGTAGTGCACACCTGTAGTTCCGGCTACTTGGAAGGATCACCTGAGCCCAGCAGGTCAACGTTGGGGTGGCCGTGAGCATGCCACTGCACTCTAGCCTGGGCGATAGAGTGACTCCAACTCAAAAAAAAAAAAAAAAAAAAAAGAAATCTACCTTCCTACCTACAAGTCATAAAGGTACTAACCTATTATTTTTTAATAGTTTTATAATTTTGATAAAATTATTTGTCATGAACCCAATTGGAACTAATATTTATTTCTGAAATATCCACAAAGATACCCATTATTGCAGCCCAATGTTTTGAAAATGTATCCTTTTATTACTGATCTTTGAAGCCTCTCCTTTCACATGTGAGCTAGTTATTTCATCTAGTTTTTTTGTCTCTATAGACTGTTTTAGGGGCTCTATACAGTTTTATTGGTCAAATTATCTATCTCTTTGCCAATCATTCCAACTTAATTATTATGACTTTATAAATATCTTGCTATCTGGTAATGTAAGTTCCTTCACTTTTTTTTACTTTATGGATGTCTTGGAGATTCTTGGCACTTTTCTTTTCTAAATACATTTTAGAAATAGATTTAGCAAGTTTCACAAAAATTACCTTTGGATTTTTATTACAATTGTGTTGACTCTACAGGTTAACTAAAAAGCAATGGACAACTTTTAATTTGAGCCTTCTAATTCACACATATGGTATATCCTTTAGCTATTTTATTGTCTTTCTATTTGCTTAATCAAGATCTTACAAATATTTTGATTTATCATGATATACTGTATAATAACTGTTTCTTCAGCTTTATTAAGTTTAATTGACAAAAACAATACATGTTACAGTGTACAATGTGATGTTTTAATATAGGCATGCATTGTGTAATTATTAAATAAAGCTAATTAACATAGCCATCACTTCACATACTTAGTATTTTTGTGTGTGTGATAAGGATATTTCTAAAAGATAAAAAAAATTGACATTCCATACAACCTGGCAATCCTCTTTCTGGGAATGTACTTGGAGGAACTCAAACCATTCTACAAAAAAGATAACTGCACAGGCATATTTACTGCAGCAGCGCTATTCACAAGAGCAAAAACACAGAATCAACTGTATTGCCCATCGAAAGTGGACTGGATTTTAAAAAGTACATATACATGATGAAATATTACACAGCCATAAAGAAGAACAAACTTACGGACTTCACAGCAACTTGGATGGATTTAGTCTATTATACTCAGTGATCTATCACAGAAACAAAGAACTGAGTACCACATGTTCTTACTCATAAGTGGACCCTGATCATTTATCATAATACTGTATGAACGGAATTGGCAGTAGCAGGTCACTGCCAGGGGTGAGGGGTGGGGGCATACGGCACTAATAAGTGTACCTGATCCCAAACCAGACAGAGTGAGGACCAATGGGAGGCCCGAATTTCACCTGTACGATGATCACTTATATACCTAACCCTGAATTTTTCCCCACATCTTTAAAATTAAAAAAAAAAAAATTTCAAGTCTACTTTCTTAGCAATTTTGTATTTCGTTTTATTAAATTTTATTTTATTATAGAGTTTGGGTACAAATGAGGATTTGCTACATAGGCTGCATGCAGGTGACGTTTGGGCTTCTGGGTGTCCCTCACTCCCCCTGGTAGTGGATCAGGCACCCTTTGTGTTGTCACATGTCCCCCACCCTCCTCCCTCCTTCCCTACCCTAGCAGTGTCCAGCAACTCCTCCCTTGTACTAGTGTGACTAATGTTCAGGACCCACTTATGAGTGAGAACATGGGATAACCAATTCTTTGAGCATTTCTCAAGTATACAACACATTATTATTAACTGTAGTCATTATGCTGCACAATAGATCTGCAGAATTTATTTGTCCTAACAGAAACTTTGTACCCTTTGACTAACTTCTCACTATAGTTTTTATTTTTATTTTCTTTGTGGAGAAAGGGTCTCACTTTGTTTGCCAGGCTGGTCTCAAACTTCTGGACTTAAACGATCCTCCTGCTTCAGACTCCCAAAAGGCTGAGATTACAGGTATGAGCGCCAAGTCCAGCCCCCATTATAGTTTTTAATGCTACTGTAAATTATAGCCTTTATTAAATTATAGTTCTAAATAATTATTACTGCCATAAAGTAATAAAACTGATTTTTGTATGTTTTTAAAGAGAAAAAAATTAAAAAATCTAAATCTAATAATTTATCTGTAGATTCTTTTGTGTTTTCTGTTTATAGTCAATCATATGATTTGCAAATAAGAGCAACTTTGTTTTTATCCTTTACAAGTTTTATAAATTTTAACTTTTTTGTCTTGCTATTTTGGCTAGAATATCCAGTATAATGTTGAATAGAAATGATGAAGCTATGTGCATTTATTTATCCCTTAACATGTTTTCAATATTACACAATTAAATATGTCTACTGTAGAGCTCTTTTGTTTTGTAAATATTAGCTGTGAAGTTATTCTTTGCTAATGTTGAATTTTCATATATCATTCTTTTGCATTTTTCAAAATGATTATTTGAGCATTCTCTTTAAATCTGTAATATAATGAATAACATTAATTGTTTTCTAATCCTGCATTTCTGGAATGAACCTTATTTTATCTTGGTGCTCTATCTTATTTGTACATTGTGAGATTTAATTTACTAATCTTAGAGCTTGAATTTTTGTATCTTTGTTCATTGACAAACTGGGTAGAAATCCCTTGTTTTCTATACACAGGACTAGTTTGTGTAAAATTGAAATTATTTGTTGTTTGAATATTTGATAGAATTCACCAGTATAACCATCTGGGCCTGGTATTTTTTTGTGTGTAAAGAGAATTATATAATAATTGAATGTATCTAATCATTAAATAATTACTCAGGCTTTTAGTTGCATCTTCAATCAATTTTGGCATATTTTATAAGTGTTTGTAATTTTCTTTTCAGATGTAATTACATTGTTTTCATAACATTTCAATTTTTTTAAGTATATATACTGAAATCACTTATTTTCCTAATAATGTTTACTGTGTTTCCTTCATTTTCAGTAGTTCAGGTTTACTGTAGATTTTCTAATTTTATTATTCCTTTCAAATAACTAACATCTGGTTTTGTTGATCCTTCTCTTTAGTATATTTTTATTCTCTATCTCATTAACTACTGTTTTCTTATTATTATTTCTTCCCTCTACTTGCTTTGGTTTATTCTACGTTTAATCTATATTTTTACCCTTTTCTCGAACAACATAAGAATCTGGCATTTCAAGTCAATCAACCCCAGCTGGTTATATGATATTTTAATTGTTTATTATCTCTATTTTGCACAGCCCATCCAAAGGCATTATTACGTTTTTAAATATATATTTACTCATATGTTTATTATGTCCTCTTCACATCTGCTGGTTGGTGAGAGACCCCATCTGTGATTGCTTTCAGCCAAAGTATATCCATTAGAATGTCATTTAATAAGAGTCTGCTGGTCAAACACTTGGTTCGCTTTTTTCCTTTTATCTGAAAATATATTTATCCTCATCTGGATAGATACTTTGCTGGGCATGTGAGTTAGATTGGTTGTAAGTTTCTCTTAGTCCACTGAAAATATCATTCTATCGACTTCCCCTTTTGTTTCCTATTTCTGTTGTCTTCCCCCCTATTGTTGCTACATAGAAATTATTTTTTCTGCATCATTGTCAAGGTTTTGAAGGTAATCTGTCTCTTTTCTCTGGCTAGTTAGGTCTTTTATTTGACTTACATATTCTGAAATTTCACTATGATATGCTGAGATGTAAATTTTTTTATTTTGCATTATTAGGGTTTATCAGACATTTAAACCTGTGGATTGTCACTTTAAATCTGGTCGGGCATGGTGGTTCACGCCTGTAATGCCAGCACTTTGAAAAACCAAGGTGGGAAATCACTTGAGGCCAGGAGTTCAAGACCAGCAGCTTAGGCAACATAGCGAGATCTATCTCTACAAAAAATAAAAAATATAAGTAATAAATAATAAATAAGGAAAATTCTTAAATCAATAATCTAAGCTCCTACTCCTACTTTTAAATAATTTAAAAGAGGAGATGCAAAATAAACACACAGAAAGCAGAAGAAAAAATAATAAATATGAGTAAAAATAAATTAAACTGAAAATTAAAATAATGAGAAAATTAATGAAATAAAAAACAAATTATTTGAAAAGATCAATAAAGTTTAAAAATCTGTTAAATACAAGTATTGTATTTTTTGTACATTATAATTTTAATACCCGTGGTTCAACTGATTCTGTTTCTGCTGTTTGTTTTAATTTGAGCTCATAGTAGTCTATTTTCTGATTTTTAGCTGACAGCTCACTCTTATTTCTTGAGCATTTGTGAGAAATGTGTGGCCTGAGTTGAAGATGGTTTCCTTCAGAGAGAATTTTCATTTGCTTTAGCCAAGTGTCTGGAGAGTACTATGAGTTCAGGGTTACTCTAAATTATAAGATTCAGAATTTTGCTTTGTTTTTCCTATCAGATAAGATAAATTTGGGATATAGACCCTCTGAAACCTCAATTGTAGTTGTGAATTCTTGGAGAAGCATTTGCTTTTCTTACCAACAAGGTATTTTTTGTTTTTTATTTTTTTATTGCTTCCTGCAAGGGGTGGAAGGGAAGCACCTTTCATTCATTCATATTGTGAGGTTACAGCCCACTGGGGTTTTTCAGATTGATACAGGGAGGTTTCCCCAAAACTCTTCACCTTCGGCAAGGGCCCTGAGCTATGCCTCCTACTGCCCAACTCTTGAGACTGTACAAATCAAATCTGAAAAATTGCTTAGTTTTGCAAAAGACCATCAGACAAAATCTGAAAGATTCATTGCTTTCAGTAAAGTTTGTTTTGAATCTGAAGTCGCATCTTATACCCTGGGTACCTCTTATTTTAGAACTAAGTTAAAACACATTACTAAATATATTCCTCATCTTTGGAATAATCATTAACTTACTCCACCTGTCCTGAATCAAATATAAGCTATTAATGTAATGGGATAGGTGAAGAATTAATGTTTCCTAATCTTAGTTGATTTAGATTGAAAGATAGTCACCAAGAAAAATTATTATTAATTACACAATTATTTTATTCAAGTAAGATCCCTGAACTTCTACAATAACATATATACTAATTTATTTAGATATTAAAGTGTTCTTATTGGCATTTTAGAGAAAATTCTTGCTGACTAGAAAGTTCTAGTTGAGTAGTACCTTACAACCCATTTAGAACATAATGTGGGAGACAATTTTCCATTGACCTCTTATTTCTGCAAGTGAGGCACTGATCCTCTTTCATTCTGGACTGTTTTTTCAAGGATATGTATACAATGAAATAGTTTTTGAAGGGATAGATACTGTCTCTTTCCAGAACAAAAGGTAGACATTCTTACTGCCTGTGATAAAATTAAATATTTGGATTCCCTAAACCCAGGGGTCCTTCCCTGTAAAGCAACTCACTGTGTGTGCAAATGTTCTCTGATCCACTGTATATTATTTTATGGGAATTGGTACATGGAGAACCAGTGCAAAAGTACTGAGCAAAAGCTGAGCTTATTTCTGTGAATTATAAACTATCCCTCAACTCTGACCCAGGATATTATGCCTTATGCCAGCGTCCAATAAACTGTGATGTGGCATAAAGATAAGAACAATAGACACAGGGGACACCTAAAAGGGGCAGGGAGGCAGGAAGGAAAAGTCTGACACACTACCTATTGGGTACCATGATTGCCATTTGGGTGGCAAGTTCAGTGGAAGCCTAAACCTCGCCATCATGTAATATACCTAGGTAACTAACCTGTGAATGTACCCCCTGAAGTTAAAATAAAAATAAATAAACTGAGAGATGTACTGAAAATGGTCATGTTTTAATAAAATTTTTGCTTTTTTTTTTTTCTTATTTATTCAATTGACATCTACATGTTGACTATTAGAAGATATTACGCCAAACCTTGGGATTACAAAAATAAGTAAAGGTATTAGCCCTTGAAGTGCTAATTGGGAAGAAATTTAGCATTTCTGAAATGTCTACACGGCTATATTCTCCAGGAACAACAGACTGAGGAAACCATAACGGAGATCTGTGAGAGGTGGGAGGTGTGGGTGACTTGAGGGCTGAGGGGCTGTGGACAATAAGGAGCTAAGGTTGACACTGGCATTTACTATTTTGGGACAATGCCAGTGCATGAGCAAGTGAGGATATTATTTACAAAGCAGGGACTGGAGAGGAATAGATTGGCAAACAGAAGACGGGAAAAGACTCATGGATGATTGCAAAATGCCTGTGGGCTTGGAGGTGGAGACATTAGTTGACAGTTGGATACACACACCAGGAACACAAAGGAAAAGTTCAGGAGGAAAGCTTTTTCTAGAAAGGTAGTAGTGGTCTTTGTTGATTTTGTTGTTAGTGTTTCAGAGAATCTCATTAATTTCCATTTTTATGTTCCTGACTGTAGTCTGCATTGTTTTCTGTAATTCAGAATGCTCTTTGTAGAATAGTTGGCACTCAATTTTATGAAGGTACTATGGATTCCTTAAAAGAGTGCATTCTTTTTTGAAATTGATAACTATATTAATAATATATTTTCAATTATATAAAAATCTGTCCCTTGTTTTTGCTTACATTTGTCAAAACATGAAAGATAAAAGTTGTACATTTATATTGCACTTCTATCAATTACGTGTATGGTCAATTTGGGGGGAAAAAAGAAACTGTGATAGTCTTACTTGCTAATTGGCAAGTAGGGTAAAACTCATACATTTCATAATTCTTGGTTCATAAATACTGAATAAGTTGATCAAATAAATAAACCAATCATTTAGAATCACTACTCAGGAGTTATAAGAGTACATTAAAGCATACAAAAATTAATAAGTGAGAAAAGACACAGGTGCCCAGATGAAACCATAACTATTGAGTATATTTTGAGAAAGGTGTCAAACAATTTACATATTTTAAGTGCAAGAGAATAATTTACATTGTTATATTTTATATACCACTTAAGTGCGGATGCCTCTTACATATTGTCTTACATCCTCTGGACCTCAAATTTGATTCTTGCCATGCTCTGGGATTGGGCCAGGAAACCTGCATCCAGTTCCCTCTGTCAGTGCCACTCCTGAGATCTTATGAATGAATGTATGAGTTCTTGTTAAAGCTCAGTGCAGATAAAGGCAATAGCATTCTATGCATACAATACATAAGAGTAGTAATAATAGAAATGTGGGCTATCCAGGCATCAAGTGAAAGACTGAAAAAGTAGATGATAAATTGTGGAAGGTAGTTGAATCAAGGAGAAAAATTTTTACTTGAAATAGATTTTGACAACAAAATAAACATGTGAAATTGGAAATATGAAGGCAAAAATAAAAAATAACATCTTAAGTTTACTGACATCTGAGTAAAGAAAAATGAAAGATCAGTATATTCTTGGTTGTTTTGAAAATATTAAGAGAAAATATAAATATCAGCTTATGGCCTAAAATTCTTAATGAGAAGTTCTGTAAGAAGGAGATGTGTCTTTCCTAAACAAAATTTTGTCAATAAACTCAAGGCTTATCTATTATAAGAACATGTGCCAAATATCAAAAAATGGACTTTTAATCAAAGATAACTATGAAAGTGTTTCTTAAAACTATATAAGTAACATAATAATGTCTCATATTTCCTAGGGCTTTCTTTCAGAAATATTCTGAAGAGCTCATTTTAATTTGTTAAAAGCAAGAAGGTTAAGAAAGGAATAGGTCCAATGTCTGGAAGAGATACTAGGAGAACTGTTGTAAGTAATTCATATTTTGTTGATTGTTTTACCCAAGAAAATTATCTTTGCCCTGAACAGGTAAGAACAAAACTACCCATAAGATCTTAAAAACTCAAGATAGGTTGTAATAAGCATTTGCTGCTCAAAACTCACCATATTTAAGAGTGGAATAAGATGAAACAAGGTTTAAGTTTAACAGAATCTTGGACCTATAGCATCAATTGGGGCAGTTTCAGGTGAACAGCTTATATGCTTACTCTATAAAGTTTTCTGGCACTCTAAATGAGTCTCCTGAAAATATCAGACCCAAGGCATACCAAATAATCAAAAAAGACATCAGAACACATCCTTTAAGTAAGCTTTGTTCTTTTTCTCCCCCAGTGGAAAAAGAGTTCAATATCTCAAACAGCTCAGCAAGGAGAACAGGAGATACTACTTAAAGCCGCCTCCCTGTGAATTCAGAGGTTAGGGTTTTTAAAGGGAATTTGGCAGGCAGGGGGGCTAGGGATTGTTGATTGGTTGATGATGTAACGGGGGGGTTTCAAAATTGCCTTCAAGTTGCAGAGCTGGTTTCTGGGGGTGTGGGAATCATAGGTCTAGTGGAGCCAACTTCCTGTTATGTGTTCTGAGCCCTGGTGGGGCCTCAAGTCAGTCAGGGCACAAAGTCTGAAAAATATCTCAAATATCACTCTTATGTTTCACAACAGATGCTACCTATAAAGCAAGTCCTGTGACCATAAGTAACCAATCCCTGGGCAGTGAGCCATTAGAGGGAAGGTATGGGTAGGTGGGATTCCTGTAAGGCCAGAGGTACCGGAGGGCGGGGCGGGCCTCAACAAGATGGCTCCAACCCAGACCACGAGAACAATGGGCGAGAGTGAACCAGCAAAAATGAGTGACCGGAACTAAGACTCCAGCTGCAAAGCCAGCCAGTACCTGTTACAGCGACTCTAGCAACCCCATTCAGCCAATCGCCAGCAGACGTGACAGCTGTCCCAACCAGTGATTGCTCTCCCCGACCCCCTCACAGCTTTCTCAGTGTGCCCTTTATAAACCTGTCACCCATCTTGCTGGGCGCGACTTCTCCGGCTCACAACTACATGGACCGGTGAACCTCGCCCAGGACTGCGCTAAAATATTTTTCTTGACTCCTTTGTTGCCGTTTTGCCTGGTCTGGTTTCGTTTACCTTACAATTCCTAGGTTCTGTTCATGAACCTCTGCTTTTCTATCCATGCAGTCTTAGATCCATTGTTTAAGGGAGAATATGCTTATTTTTTTTTTATTTTTCAATATTTTTTATTATGGTTTTGTAGGGTACAGTTAAGGGTTAGGTGTACAATTACGTTTCATTCAGGCACCCTGTTGATAAGAGGTGTTTTCCCAGCCCCAGACAGATATTTGCTACTGTTAATCCCATCTCCCTGCCCCTCCCCCCAGTTTCAAAATACCGTCAGTCATTTTCTTATAGTATTACATTGGATGTTCAAGGTTCATTATATGAGTGAGAACATGTGATACTCGGATCTTTGTTTCTGTGAGAGGTCACTCAGTATTATAGACTCCAGTTCCATCCAGGTTGCTGCGAAATTCATGATTTTGTTCTTTTTTATGGCTGCGTAGTATTCCATTGTATATATGTACCACATTTTTTAATCCAGTCCTCTTTTGATGGGCAGCATGGTTGTTTCCAGGTTCTTGCTATTGTGAACAACGCTGCGATAAACATACATGTGCAGGTATCTTTTTTATAGAGTGATTTGAGTTCTTCAGGGTATATTCCCAATAGTGGGATTGCGGGGTCATATGGGAGGTTGATATTTACAGCTTTTAGGAATCGCCACACTGCTTTCCACAGAGGTTGCACTAGTTTACACTCCCACCAACAGTGTAGAAGTGTTCCCTTTTCACCACACCCTCTCCAGCAGCTGTTATTTTTTGAGTTGTTGATAATTGCCATTCTGACTGGAGTTAG
>NW_007249756.1:226956-266500 GCF_000164805.1 Carlito syrichta | reverse complement strand
TCCCCCAGTGGTAGGTGGTGGAGGCCTTGTCGAAGATGAGTTGGTTGAGAAATTGAGGTTTTGCTTCTGGAATCTCAATTCTATTCCATTGATCTATATGCTTGTTCCCATACCAATACCAAGCTGTTTTGACGATTGTAGCTTTATAGTAAAGTTTGAAGTCTGGTAATGTGATACCACCTGCTTTGTTTTTTTTTGCTGAGGATTGTTCTGGCTATTCTTGGACGTTTGTGTTTCCATATGAATTCCTGTGTTGTCTTTTCTAGGTCTGAGAAAAATGTTGCTGGTAATTTGATGGGTATTGCAATGAATTTGTAGATTGCCTTAGGTAAGATGGACATCTTCACAACGTTGATTCTTCCAATCCATGAGCATGGGATATTTTTCCACTTGTTTGTGTCATCTTTGATTTCTTTGAGCAGTGTTTTGTAATTTTCATTGTAAAGGTCTTTCACATCTCCAGTTAGGAAGATGCCAAGGTATTTCATTTTTTTTTTTGTGGCTATTGTGAATAGAATTGTGTTTTTTATTTGGGTTTCTGTTTGTTTATTATTGGTGTAGAGAAATGCGATTGTCTTTTGTACATTTATTTTGTATCCTGAGACTTTGCCAAAGGCCTTTATCAGTGTAAAGTTTTTGACAGATTCTCTTGGGTTTTCAAGTTACACAATCATATCATCTGCAAACAGAGATAACTTAACTTCCTCTTTTCCTATTTGAATACCCTTGATTGCCTCCTCTTCTCTGATTGCTCAAGCCAGAACTTCTAATACTTTGTTGAACAGGAGGGGTGAGAGTGGGAATCTTTGTCTTGTTCCAGTTTTCAGGGGAAATGGTTCCAATTTTTGTCCATTTAGGAGTATGCTGGCTGTGGGTTTCTCATAGATGTCTTTTACTATTTTGAGGTATGTTCCCCATATGCCTAGATGTTCAAGGTTTTTATCAAGAAGGGGTGCTGGATTTTTTTCTGCATCTAATGATATAATCGTGTGGGTTTTTTTTTTAACATCTGTTGATGTATTTAATTACATTTATAGTTTTGCAAATGTTGAACCACCCTTGCATCCCAGGAATGAAGCCTACTTGGTCATGATGGATGATTTTTGAGCTGTATTGCTGAATCCGGTTTGCTAGGATCTTGTTGAGAATTTTAGCATCTATGTTCATCAAAGATATTGGCCTGTAGTTCTCTTTCTTTGTTGAATCTTTACCTGACTTGGATATCAATGTGATGTTGGCTTCATAAAATGATTTGAGGAGAGTTCCATCTTTTTCAATTGCCTGGAATACCTTCAGTAGGATTAGTATCAGCTCCTCGTTAAATGTCGTGTAGAATTCTGCTGGAAAGCCATCCAGACCAGGGCTTTTTTTTTGTAGGAAGTTTTCTTATTACATAGTCAATTTCCTTGATTGCTATTGGTCTATATAGGGTCTCAATTTCTTCTTGTTCCAACCTAGGTAGGTTGTGTGATATCAGAAAGTCCTCCATTTCCTTAAGGTTTTCATGTTTGTTTCCATACAAGTGTACGTATTAGTCTCTAATGATCTTTTGTATTTCTTCAGGGTCAGATGTGACTTCTTCTTTGGTGTTTCTGATTGTGCATATTTGGTTTTTTTCTCGTTTTTTCTTGGTCAGTCTAGCAAGGGGATCATCAATCTTGTTTATTCTTTTGAAGAACCAGCTTTTTGTTTCATTGATTTTTTGTATTATCTTTTTGTCTTCTATGTTCTGGATTTGGGCTTTTATTTTGATGTTCTGGATTCTTCTGTTGAAATTAGGGTTTTTGTGGTCTTGCTTTTCCAGCTTCTTTAGGTGGCTTGTTAGGTTGTTAATTTGTGTTCCTTCCATTTTCTTCATGTGTTTTTGTAGCGATATCAAATAATGTATATTCTGTGGTCTTTGGATGGAGTGTTCTGTAGGTATCAATTAAGTTCATTTGGTCCAAAGTCACATTGAGTTTCTGAATCTCCTTGCTGATTTTTTGTCCGGATGATCTGTCTAGGGTTGTGAGTGGGGTATTAAAGTCCCCAGTTATGATGGTGTTAGAGTCAATATCTTTCTTTAGTTTTCCTAGAAGTTGCTTTATGAAAGTTGGCACACCTATGTTGGGTGCACATATGTTTAGGATAGATGTTTCTTGTTGATGGATTGAGCCTTTTATCATTATGTAGTGGCCTTCTGTATCTTTTTTTATTTTTAATAGCTGGAAGGGTATTTTGTCTGAAATTAAGATCGCTACTCCTCCTTTCTTTTGTATTTTGTTCGCCTGATAGTTTGTTTCCCATCCTCTTACTTTGAGTCTGTGGGTGTCCTTTCTAGTGAGGTGAGTCTCTTGAAGGCGATAGATTGTTGCCTGATGATATTTTATCCATTTTGCCATTCTATGTCTTTTCAGTGGTGCATTTAATCCATTCACATTTAGGCTAATTGAAATGCAAGAGTTGATCCCTGTCATAAGGTTCTTACAGAGTTGTTCCTGTTTGTTTGTTGTCTTTCTTTGGGTTTTGGAGTTGGCTCATGTGTGTTTTTAATCTTTTGCCTGTACTCTTGTAAAGAATGTTGTTGTTCTTTTTTCTTTTTCTTCTGTGTTCAATACTTTCTTAAGTGTTTCTTGTAGAGGTGGTCTGGTGGCAGTGTAGGTTCTTAGGGATTGGATATCTGGAAAAGATTTCAATTCTCCCTCACTAATGAAGCTTAGTTTGGCTGGGTAGGTTATTCTTGGTTGAAATTGTTTCTCTTTTAGAACTTTGAAGATAGGGCTTCAGGCTCTCCTAGCCTGAAGGGTTTCTATGGATAAATCTGCTGCTATTCTAATTGGTCTTCCCTGGTAGGTAGTCTGGCCTTTTTCTCTTGCTGCTTTTAGGATTTTTTCTTTTATAGCTACTTTGCTTAGGTGAATTATTATGTGTCTGGGAGTTGGTCTTCTCATTTGTTGTCTTGCAGGGGTTCTCTGAATCTTTTGTGTTTGAATTTTTTCATCCTTGATGAGATGAGGGAAGTTTTCTTGAATGATTTCATGAAATGTTTGTCCCAGTGTGGCTTCTGTTTCTCTCTCTGCCTCAGGAAGCCCAATTACTCTTAGGTTTGGTCTCTTGAAGTGATCATTCATCTCTTGCAGGTTTTGTTCTGTCTTTTTGAGCTTCTTTTCTATGCTTTTGACAGTTTGGGTTAGTTCTGTGTTTTGGTCTTCGAGCTCTGAGATGCTTTCTTCTGCTTGGCTAATTCTGCTTTCCATGCTTATTAGTCTGTTATTCATTTCTATCACAGTATTCTTTACTGCTGTTATTTCTGACATCAGCTCCTTCCTATTTTTCTCTTGTCTCTCCTCAATTTTTTAAATTCTTTCCATTAATGTCTTGATGTCTTGCATGTGACCAGTCATTCTGGGGGCTCTTCATTGCTGGTGTTCCAGAATCTGTTTTCTCAGTGTCTGATCTCCCAGATCAGACACTGATCAGACACCCAGATCTGATGTCTTGATGTCTCTCCATTAATATCTTGATTTCTTGCATGTGACCAGTCATTCTGGGGGCTCTTCATTGCTGGTGTTGCAGAATCTGTTTTCTCAGTGTCTGATCTCCCAGGGGTCTGTGTGAGACCTATATTCTTCTTTTGGTTTTTCTTCATTTGTGTGGTTTTTCCCCCTCCCTACTTTTTCCTTCCCTCCACGTTACCATCTTCTTTAATTCTGTTATTCGGGGTAAAGGGATTGGTTTTACTTCTGTTTGTTCAATCTCCTATTCTTTATGTATGCTCTCTTACTTTGTTCAGTTCTGGAGTTGCACTGTAGGTTGGGAGTGGTCCTTTGTGAAGTTTTGAGATTTACTTAAGGGGTGAGCTGTGGTTCAAAATCGATCTGCAGGTCCTGGTATTTGCTGACAGGTGTGTGGATAATCTGAAACCCACTTCCCACTGCCTTGGAATCTGTCCATGCAGTGGAGCTGTAGGTTTACTCCCTGAAATAAAATGTGGTTAGCAGAGGGAAGAGAATGGAGCAGACAATGGGTTGAAGAGGAGGGTGGAGAGATAGAGGAGTAAGGGGGGAAACAAACGAGTGTGCCAACAAATGGAGAGAGAGACCTATACTGAAACAGATAAAAACAATAGACCACAGCTACAGCTGAACCAACTCCCATACAAAAATAATAAAACATATAATGATGCTAACATAGAAGCTAACCAACCACCTTATTGGTGTGCTGTTCCTCTACACAAAGATATGGTTTACAGAGAGAAGAAAAGAGAAGAAAAGAAAGAGGAAAAAAATAAAAGATAGGGAAAAAAAAGGAACAATACAGTAGGAATAGAATTAAGTCATTAAACTAACAGAATCAATGAAGCACACTCTGAGACTTTTTGTTTAAGTCCAATGTCCTTTCAGTTCTGATTTCTAGCTTTCTTTTCAAGCTGGTAAATTAGTTTGCAGTTAGGGTCAGTTGCCTCTGGTCTGCTGTGAAGGACAGTTCAGATCACCTTCCGTTTACCACTCTGGCCTATGTGTTTTTCAAGCTTGTTTCTCCCGTTTTGGTGTTGTTACCTTGAATCGCCAGCAGGAGGTGCTATCTCAGCTGCTCACCTCAGAGGGGGTGGGCCCGGACAGGAACCAGCAGAGACTGGAGATGGATGCCTGCCTCAGGGCACATGCAGGAGACTCACATCGGGCAGGATGTCTTGGTCGCAGGAGAGGTGGCAGTGATCCCAGCAGATCTTACCTGAAGGGGCTTCAAGGACTGAAGTCGTGGATCGCCTCCAGCCTGGGTGGTGCAATGTGCTACCGGCGGCAGTGGCAGTAGCGGCAGCATCTGCACTGCAGTGACTGTCCAGTCAGCTGTGATGCCCCAGCGGTGGCAATGGCCGAGCTCTGTATGAAGAGCAGGCTGTGATGTTGGAGTCCACAGCCCCCCGGGGCGACAGTCAGAGATCCACTGCAGTTTTCCTTTGCAGAGGGTTTCACAGACCAAGTAGCCCCGTCGCCATCTTGCTGGAAGTCCCGAGAATATGTTTATTAACCTTGCAGGACAATGTCCCCTCTTCCCAAGGGTCAGGACATGAAGATCATCAATTGCCCTCTATTTTAGTGAAAGCTAGCTTAGAAACAACCAGTTTGTTAAATTCTAATCATAGCTACAGCTTTTCAGGGATGGGGTCTTTTATTTTCTTTATTTTTTTAATTTTTAAATTTTAAAGGTGTGGGTATAATTCAGGGTTAGGTATGTAAATGGTCATTGTATAGGTGAAGTATGCGCCTCCACTGGTCCTCACTTTGCCTAGTTGTGGATCCAGTGCCCTTATTAGTGTTATGTGCCCCTCGTCCCTCACCTGGCAGTGACCCACTACTGCCAATCCCTGTCTTGTAATAGTGTAATAAGTGTTCAGGGTCCACTCAAGAGTAAGAATATGTAGTACTCAGTTCTTTGTTTCTGAGATAGATCACTGAGTGTGATGGACTCTAAATTCAACCAAGTTGCTGTAAAGTCCATCAAAGTCCATAATTTTGTCTTTTATAGCTACATAATATTCCATTATGTACATGTACTATATTTTTTAATCCAGTCCAGTTTTGATGGGCAGCGGGGTTGGTTCCACGTTTTTGCTATTGTGAATGTGGTGCAATAAACATATGTGTGCAGGTATCTTTTTTGTAGAATGATTTGAGTTCCTCCTGATATATTCCCAGAAGGGAGATTGCTGGGTCATAGGGAGGAGCGGTTTTTAGATCTTTTAGAAATTGCTACACTGTATTCCACAGAGGTTGTACTAGTTTTCACTCCCACCAACAGTGTAGAAGCATTCCCTTTTCCCTGCATCCTTTCTAGCATCTGTTGTTTTTTGAGTTGTTTTTTTTTGAGTTGGAGTGTCACTCTGCTACCCAGACTAGAGTGCAGTGGCCGCTCCCAGCCACTGCAGCCTTGACTTGCTGGGCTCTGGTGATCCTTCTGCATCAGCCTTCCAAGTAGCTGGAACTACAGGCATATGCTACCACGCCTGACTAATTTTTGATTTATTGTAGAGATGAGGTCTCACCAAGTTGCCCAGACAGGTCTCAAAACCATGGGCTCAGGCAATCCACTCACGTCGGCCTCCCAAAGCGGTGGGATTACATGCTGAGCCACATAGCCTGGTCATTTTTTGAGATATTGATAGTCATCCTGACTAGAGTTAGGTGGTATCTCAGTGTGGTTTTGATTTGCATTTCTTTGATGATTAGTGAGGCCGAGCATTTTTTCATGTATCTGTTGACTGTATGTCTTCTTTTGAGAAGTGTCTTTGTATATCTTTTGCCCACTTTTTAAGTGGGCTGTTGGTTTTTTTCCTGTTGGCACATTTGAGTTCCTTGTAGATCCTAGGATGCTAGGCCTTTGTCAGATATTCAGTTGACAAATTTTTTTTCCATTCTGTGGGCTGTCTCCCCACTCTCTACAGATTCAACGCAATAGCCATTAAATTACCAACATTATGTTTCTCAGCCCGAAACAAGACAGAAATTAATATGGAAACATAAATGACCATGAATAGCCAAAACAATTCTCAGCAAAAGAAACAAAGCAGGAGGACTCACACTCCCAGACTTTGAACTTTATTATAAGGCTACAATAATCAAAACAGCCTGGTATTGGTGCAAGAACAGGCATATGGACCAATGGAACAGAATAGAGATTCTGGAAACAAAACATCAATTTCTTAACCAACTCATTTTTGACAGTCTCCACCAATAGCCACTGGGGAGAGGAGAATCTACTCAGTAAATGGTGCTGCGAAAACTGGCTAACCACATGCAGGAGATTGAAACAGGACCCCTGCCTGTCACCATACACAAAAATCAGCACTAAATGGATTCAAAGACCTAAACATAAAATCTAAAACTATAAGAATTGTAGAAAATGCAGGAGACACCCTTACAGAAACTGAAGTAGGCACCCAATTTTTGATCAAAAACCCCAAAAGCCCATGCCATAAGAAATAGGATAGACAAAGGGGACCTCACCAAACTGAAAAGTTTCTGCAAAGCAAAAGAAGTAAGCTTGTTCTAGCATGAACTTCAATAAGAAAGACAGGTCAAGGCAGCAAAACAAACACACAAACAACAACAAAAAAACTCATCCATTTTATCACGTAAAGAAAATAAAAGAAAGAGCAAGCTGTGCCTGATAAGGCCTGCCCAAACAGTCAACTCTTTCAAAGGGTTTGCCTGAAACTGCCTCAAATTTATGCCTAGAGTTCAAAATTCTGTTCACTTACATCCTAAGTAAATAAATAGTTGCTTTAAGTCACAAGAATAAATAGACAGTTAGATATTAGTAGATAGTCTCCTGGCCTGTTGCAAAAACATTTCTAGTTCTTAAAACAACTTGGAGAGTAGGAGAAAAGTCAGAAATCTGGCTGTTGACAACATCCTAATTATTCTAATAATACTGGTGAAGATAGTGGAAAGGAGCCATTCTTTCATCAATTCTTTCAACAAATATTTACTGAGGATATACTCAGTGTCAGTCTGAGAAATACTGATGTCAACATGAAAGTTCTCTAGGCAACAAGGATACTTGCATAATGAACATTTGTATACCTAACCCTGAATAGTACCCCACATCTTTAAAATAAATAAATAAATAAAAATAAATAAACAAATCAAATAAAGTTCTCTAGGAATGTAAATCAAGGTATGTAACATTCTATTTTACTCCTGTTCTTTTAACATTTTTATTTCTTTTGTTCTAATATTAGTGAACATATAACAACTATAATATTCCTTTGCTAGAGTCTGGGGATAGAGGTATCAGTGTTAAATTCTATTACATTTAAGCCATTATAGGTATAACTCTCTACCCTTCGAGTGGTCCAAAGATGCACAGCCTCTTCAGAAAATGACATGCCCAGTGCTGGAGGTAGCCAATCACAGGGTAAAGGATCATATTTTAGGGACTTATGGACAGGTTGAATTTTATCACCGAATTCAGTGATGTCATTATGTTGAGTAGCAGAACTACCTGTACTAAGAATAGTTTTGTGTACTAGAACCCTAATAAACAGAAAAAAAGAGAGAATGGGATGAGAAAAATGAAGCTCACTCACTGAGGCTCCTTCTTATCCTCCATATGAAGATCTCTAAAGTAGGTGTCCTCTACAGTCACTTCAGAGTTTTTAAAAATGTTAATTATGTGCATCTATAACAAAGGAAGAATTTCTGTGACAAGGCTGAAAAAAATGTGCAAGGAAAGTCATATAAAAATAAAGTCAGTTAAAACACCCTGAAATGACTTAACTCAATGTACTTAAAATAGCACGTGACAGATACTAATGTTATAGTGGGGGGATCTCAGAAACCTAAATTATCTTTTGGACTGCAGGCGCCTTATAGTACAGGCTTCCCCCACTAGATGAGTATACTAGAGATCCATCAGTATCAGTGTACCAGTTAGCATTGTTGTGAGAGGCTGCGTTCCGCTTCAGTGAATTTTTTAAAAGAGATTCTGTCAACACATTTGCACATTTCATGATGGGTGATTTAGGAACCCACCTGCCCACACTACACTGAGTGTTCAGCAGTTTTTGACCCAATATAGCATGACCTCCATGTCCCATCCTTCCTATTTACCGAATCTTGCCCCAAGCGACTTCTTTTGTTTCCCTGGATGAAAAAAGTCCTCAAAGGGAGATGCTTTGCCAACGTGGAAGAGGTGAAACAAAAAACAGCAGAGACATTAAAAGGCATCAACATTGACGAGTTCAAAAACTGTTTCGAGCAATGGAAGAAGCATCTTGATGGGTGTATTGCATCAAACGGAGGTTACTTTGAAGGTGACTGAAATTTAAACATGTAAATTTTTTATAAATAAATTCCAGGGTTTTTTTTTTTTTTTTTTTTTTTTGGTCTCCCCTCGGGTAAGTACAAATAAATGAGCAAGAATCACACACCATTGCAGTTCTATTTTTGCGTCTTGGCTGATGAGAACTTCAAGGCTAATTTTTTTAAACTAAAAGTTTACTTTCTTGAAACAAAGAGAATTAGACATGCCCACTATAAGAAAATACGACGGCCGGGTTCGGTGGCTCAGCCTGTAATCCCAGCATGTTGGGAGGCCGAGAAGAGTGAATTGCCTGAGCCCGCAGGTTTGAGACCAACCAGGGCACCTTGGCAAGACCTCGTCTCTACAATAACTTTAAAAAATTAGCCGAGCATGGTAGCGCATGCCTGTAGTGCCGCTACTTGTAAGGCTGAGGCAGAAGGATCGCCTGAGCCCAGTAGGTAGCCTAGGCGACGGCGTGAGACTCCAACTTAAAAAAAAAAAAAAAAAAATAAAAAATATATATATACACACACACACACACACACACACACACACACACACACACACACCAAAAGTTGTATAAGTAAAAAGATTACTCATTATTCCCCCCAAGATAGTCCAATTTCGCTTTCAGAAAAAAACTTGCCATTCCAATGCAAGGAATTTAGTTGACTGTCTCTAGCTGTAGCACCTTCACGATCTGCTGCCATGTTAACCAAGACTCAGTTTCTCCTGGGCTACTTCAAGCCACTGAGTGAGCACCACAGGATTATTCCAGGCCCTGGCCATTTCCACCCAAAACAGAGTTCCTCTAACAAGCAGTTTTGGGGTTGGTAGATACTTGTCAGATCTAAGCTTGTCTCGGGTTTTCTTTCCCAAACTCTGCCTTCTTTTCCCTTTATTTCAACAGGTATCAGAGCTGCACCATAATCTAAGACTTTCCCCGTTCAGACTTGCTTCCTCTGCTTTCTCTTCCATAGGAATTACACCCACAACTCTTCCCCACCAACCTCACATAAATCTCTTGTACATCTAGTTCTCTCTCTCAGCATCAGCTTTCTAGAAGACTTAAGCTGATGCACAATTATTAAAATTTTATGCTATCTTCTTTTATTATCATATAAAATATTTTATATACTTAAAATTATATACATATAATTTTATATCCTGTCTTTCATTTTCTAGGTTACTGAAAAAGCTTAGTAAATATTATAAAGTCTGCATATCAGTTTACTATGAAGATGTGCAATAATTTACCTAGAGCTTTCTTTGCTGTTAAATGTTAGATTAGATTGTCTTCTACTTTTTATTCTAACAAAGAATGCTATACTTCAGATCATTTCCTTTGGTGATGGCTTGTTGCTAACCAGTTTGTATGTTAAACTGGTTTTGTCTTTTCAGTTAAACTCAACAAGTATTTCTGGAGTACTATGTTCCAGGCACTTGGTTATGCACAACGAATCAATAATGAAAGTTCAGTGACAGAGACAATTGACTACAGGCAGTCCACACTTTGCATGGTAGTGTGGCACCCTAAAACTTACTTACCAGTTGAAATGTATGACGTGTTCGTCATAATCTAAAGGGGAAATATGATTGTGACCGTTAAACATTTTTGTCCAAATATTAAAAACTCTCTTATTGCTTGTTATAAATGTATAGGGAAATAAAATATAATAAAACAAATATTTCTTTAGTACACTATAATTTAAAACATTAGAAACACTAAGAATTACAGTTTTTTTATTTCCTTGCAAAAACTTATCAAGAGTACTTTGTATAATGCTTATCTTCTTCTCATACAAATTATGATGTGAAACAAACATTTTATTGATACCTTGGTAAGCTGTCAAATTTCTTTCTAAGTCTGGATCAGCTTCCAATACTTTATGCTTTGCACTTCAAATGTCATGAAATATCTCTGAGATTTCCTTTAATGTGAAGCTTTTTGCTGGGACATTACTTCTTCTCTTCACCACAGCCACTTTTCTCATGTGTGCTAATAAATTCACATTTGCCAGATTCTTCTGGCAGCAAATTCAGAGTTTCTCCAACAGCAACGATATCAACCTTTTCATAGCAACTTTTTCTAAAAACCCATTTGTGTTCAGTCCACATTATACTAACACAGTTTCACTTTTTGTTTCTTTGCTGCACTTTCACTTTTGTGGTCCTATTTATTTTTTCCATTATCCATTTTTGTAAAATGTCATGTAAGTTAACTACAGGAAAACACAGAGGCAACACAACCAAATACTTTCTTGTCTAAGTGTGAACTGATCAACAGATGCACAGTGACCAATCACTGACAGACTTTGAAAGAAGTGCTGTGATTGGTAACCGATCATGGTGAACATCTGTTATTTATGCAGTAATTTGTAGAGCTAGCAGAGAAGCTTTTACTTTATGCAACTACTGATAATATGCCCTTATAACTTAAATGTGAATCCTGTTGTTGGGGGACTGGTGTGATTTAATTATATCAGGATAACTAAAATCTCAGCATATTGGGACCATGCAAAATGATTATTTGTATATAATTAAAACAAAGTATGATAATCACATGTTATGAAGAATTGTGCATTATAGATCTGCTGTACAATATAATAACTATAGTTAACATTTAGTATTGGACATTTAGAAACTTGTTAAAAAGGCAGATCTCATATTAAGTATTTTTAAATCATCAAAACACATACACACACACACAGGAACACAGGAAACATTTGGAGGGTGAGATAAATTTATTATTTTGATTGTGGGGATGGTATCATGGGTGTATGAATATGCCCAAACTTACCAAATTATATATTTTAAACATGTTCAATACCTCAATTAATTCGAGACAGAGATTAGATTTTTTAAAAAGTTCAAAAATTGACCTTTCAGAAGAATTAATATTAACATTGGGATCCATAATCAACCAAATGAAGAAATAAAGAACGTTCCAGACAGAACAGTCTTATTTCAGATCACGTAGTTTTTTTTTTTTTTTTTTTTACAAAAGCATAATATATATAAGGACTTAAGTTATATATATTTTATTTTAAAGATGAAGGGTGCAATTCAGGATTAGGTATACAAGTGGGCATCGTACAGGTAAAGTTTAGGCCTCCCTTTGGTCCTTACTTTGCCTGGTTTGAGATCAGGTACCCTTATTGATGTTGCATTTTCCCACTCCCCACCCTGGCAGTATCCTGCTATTGCCAATCCCTTTCTTATAGTATTATGGTAAATGTTCAGGGTCCGCTTATGAGTGAGGACATGTGGTACTCTGTTCTTTGTTTCTGTGATAGATCATGGAGTATTATTGACTCTAAATGCATCCAAGTTGCTGCGAAGTCCATATGTTTGTCCTTCTTTATGGCTGGGTAATATTCCATTGTGTATATGTACTATATTTTTTTATCCAGTCCGGTTGCAATGGGCAGCACGGTTGGTTCCATGTTTTTGCTTAGTGAATAGTGCTGCAGCAAACATGCATGCACAGGTATCTTTTTAGTAGAATGATTTGAGTTCCTCTGAGTATATTCCCATTAGAGAGATTGCTGGGTCATATGGAAGGTCAATTTCTAGTTCTTTTAGAAATCGCCACACTGTTTTCCACAGAGGCTGAACTATTTGCATTCCTACCAGCAGTGTAGGAGTGTTCCCTTTTCTCTGCTTCCTTTCCAGCATCTGTTGTTTGTTTTATTAATGATGGCCATTCTTACATTCTTACCAGGGTTAGGTGGCATCTCAATGTGGTTTTGATTTGCATTTCTCTGGTGATTAGTGAGGCTGGGCACTTTTTCATGTGTCTTTTGTCTGCTTGTATAGCTTCTTTTCAGAAGTGTTTATTCATGTCTTTTGCCCACTTTTTAACAGGGCTGTTTTTTTTTTCCCCCTTTTGGCATGTTTGAGTTCCTTGTAGATCCTGGATATTAGGCCTTTGTCAGATATATAGTCGGCAAATATTTTTTCCCATTCGGTGGGCTGTCTCCTCACTCTCCTGATGGTTTCTTTTGCTTTGCAGAAGCTTTTCAGTTTAATGAAGTCTCAGGACTTAAGTTTCATGTGCCTTGAGTGCAAAGTAAAAAGGGCAAAAAATCATGGAGACGATGTGTTTAGGATTTTGAATTGTATCCTTGTGATGGAAAATCAATGAAAAATTTTAATAAGAGGTTGGGCACAGTGGCTCATGCCTGAAATCCCAGAACTTTGGGAGACTGAGGTGAGAGGATTGCTTGAGGCCAGGAATTTGAGAACAGTCTGGACAATATAGCGAGAACTGTTCTCTACAAAAAATTTTAAAAATTAGCTAGGCATGGCAGTACATGTCTATAGTCCCAGCTACTTAGGAGGCTGAGGTAGAAGGATCACCTGAGCCCAAGAAGTCAAGCTGCAGTGAGACGTGATCATGCCACTGCACTCTAACCTGAGTGACAGAGTAAGACTTGGACTTAGAAAAAAAAATTTTTAAGGACATTATTAACATGGTTCCATTTTCATTTTTAGGAGATCAGTATGAAGAATAGCCTAGAAGGGGCAGGACTAATGTGCTAGGGTGGTAACTTAGAAAGTGGTAACAGCGATATAACAGAGAAGAGTCCTGGTCTGAATGTATATGCTGATGTTAAAAAAATGAAATGTAAAAAAATTAAAGCTTTCTCTAGGAGACCATTATGTTAGGTTAGATAATGATTAGATATGTGGTGGGGCAGGGAAGCAAGTATGATGAGAGAGAAACAGGCCAGGATGATACCAAGAGTACTTTAGTATATGTTGGTGTGATTCACTGAAATGTCATTGAAGGAGCATGATTTTTAAGGTCCATGCAGGGGTGAAGGGAATGGAAGATGATGAGATTAACTTTGAAACAATTGAGTTTGAGTCCCTGTGGGGCAATGAGGTGGAGACATCCAGAAAGCAGGTGACTATTCAGGTGTGAAACTCAGCATCAAAAGCTGAAGGTTTGAATGTCATTGACATATAGATGATAATTAAAAGCTCAGAAGTGGATTAGTCTCACTAGGAATGTGAGAAGAGTGATCGTGTTATAGGACCAGGACAAAATGAAATTTAGGAGCACCATAATTTAAGGCATTGGGATTAGGAGAGAAATCTGTGTAAAGGATGTCTTCCTAAATGAGAATGTCCAAATATCAATTTTTCTCTCAAGCAGTAATGCCAATAGTTACATCTTAGGAACAATATTTTCATTTGTGTTGTTCCTACTTTTAAATAGACAAAAATCAATTTCTTAGTTTTTGCTTGAATGTTACCATCACTTTAAATTCCTCATGTGAATGATGTGCTAGGAATAACAAGTATGTATCTATATCTTTGTTGTCACACTTAAGACTTTGCATTATTAGTAAAACACATGAAAGCTAATTTTAGTAATTAGCAAAATATATGATAAAGAAATTGCATATTTTCCAAGATACACTTTTGAAACTATGCATGAATTGAATGGTTCTCATTTTATAAGAATTTTTTTTTCTACAAACCTCTAACGATCTTTTATGTTGGGAGAGTAGATAATGGTTATAGTTCAGAAGTCAACAGGTCTATAAAGGGAATTATTTCAATAACTAAAATCAGCTTTTGGCTTTTGCCTAAAATAGAACTTTTCAGAAGAATGTGCTTTTGGCAATTATTTACCAATTTTTAATTTTTTTCAAATGTTTGTATTAAAATGTCACCACTTATATACATTTGTCCATGATAATGATAAATCCTCAAATTTAATTTTAAAGCAAACTTAGTAAAGTGTTTCTTTATCTAGAGTGTGACTATAATAGCATGTTTATATGTGTTTAATAAATTTTATGTGATGCAGATGACAAGCAATATATTAAATACAATTTGAAACAATTATTGCAGAAGGACAGTCAATCATCCACTATGTAAAAAGCAAATTCATAGTGAGTGACAAGTTTTACATGTATTTTAAAGTTTTGGATCATATTCTGATATCTAACTTTATTGTCAATAAGGTGATGTCTACCATGAGAGTCTAGTTTTCCTGGGGAAACTGCTCTTGGTTTTTGCTGTCTACAGACATAGTTCACTGGATAAATCTTGGTCATGCAGGTTGGATGCATAGCAGGGTATAAAGCGAAGTGCCTGAAGATACCTCTGCTTGAAAAATGAAGATATGGCATTTGTTAAAGTTAATTCAAAGACATATGTGAACTCTCTTGTCATGCTTTTGTAACTGTGGTATTTTTAGAGAAAAAAGAACTTCAGGAAGATCTCAATACTTCAAGTAAAAACAAACTAATATCTTATTCAGAATTCAGGGCTGTAGCTAACTGCCTGACTTCAAGCTAAATCTTAAAATATGATATGCCAAATTACAGTAATACTGTACACGAGGTTTGCCATAAACATGAGGACCCAGCAGCAACCACAGTTGCTTAATGTCAGTCTAAGCAATCAAATCGTATTCAGCTCTTTTCTTCTCCACTGTACCGTCTTGAAATGTCATATTATGCTGCATCACTTTGATAACAGCCTCATCTGTTTCCTTTATCTTTATTAGCTGCTGTTTGTCCCTCCTTTGCAATTCCTATACATTGTTTTTTTTTAACCTAATTCCATACCTTATTTGTTACTGTAAATAGCATCCAATTCTTCTAGAGCTGCCACCACAAAAGCTTCCATGTCCTTTCTTTTCAACCACTTAAGCAGGTATCTAAATTCGTTTTACAGAAATTTTTTATTTAATACATTTATTTCTGCAGCTTCCTCCTCCACTACCACACTCTATGACTTACACTTATATTTTAACAAAGCAAAACACAAATAAAACTCCATATCCTTGAAATAAACTTTGGTAGAGAATTCGAGAAATCAACCAATTCTATTTCTACCTCCATCTGAATGAAGTTCTCCTTCATAGCCCCTCACAGTTAGATGGCACTACATGACTACTCCTATCCAATAAGTTGTAGCAAATAGGACAAGTAATTTTCAATTATCAGAAAGAAACCTCCTGTGAAAGGCCCCTTATGGGCCTCTCATGAAGACGCTATGTGTTCCAGCTGAGTAAAATAAAGATGGTGAAACTTCCAAAAACCAGAGTTCCCTGAGTGACTATGTGGAACAGACCCTTAATAATCATGCAGTATGAGTAAGTAAAAAACCTTAGTTTTGATAAGTCATTGAAATTGCAGGTTACTGCAGCATAACTTTGTCTATTTCAACTAATATCAAACAAAAACAAATTTAAAAATAAGTGTGTATCCTTGGATGGACACAATGTCTATCACAGATAGAAGCAGTGCTCATAAGATTCTAATCTCAGGTGCTCTAAAGTAAGAAAATTTTAACTATGCTATTGACTCTTAGAGAACAATTTTTAATGTTACTTGTTTATATAATTGAGAAAGTTATGTCAAAGAGAATGTGATATTCCATGTATTTTTTAATAAGACAACTTGAGTAACCCAGATAGTTTTAAATTAAAAAGTTTAGATCTGTACAAACTTTCTAAATGTAGCCTGTAGTTATTTATTTCCATTTAAATTCTTTTGATTGTAATATAGAATCCATGGCTGAAAGAATGGATTACACTTGGTCTATTCTGATTTCATTTTGGGTTCAATTTAGTTGAATTCAATTTAATCCAGACACTTTCAACAAAAAAAAGTAATACTTGAAATTTCAAGCATCAGTGGATGAAATCACATCTTTTCCTGCAAGCCTTCCAAGAACAAGTGCAATCAATCTTTAAAATTTCTATAAACATATGGGTATAAGCAAATTTTACTTTTGGATTTTTGTTACTCTTTTTTTTTTACTCTATGACTAGAAAAATTCCCTTTTAGTCAATGAGCATAGTCCTAATTCATGTTTAATGACTCTATAATAATCCTTGCACTATGAACCATACATTTGTACATAATTTTCCTGTTGATGAACATTCACTTTATTTCTCGCTTGTTCTATTATGATTACAATAATCTTGTTCGTTATGTGAATTGTATATATTTCTTTCACTGCTGTAAAATTTAATGGTTTCGTTCTCCTGGAATTTAGTTTTGAATGTTGTGTTGAATAATAATAAAATTTTATATTCTTTTTTTTTTTTTTTGGAGTTGGAGTCTCACTCTGTTGCCCAGACTGGAGTGCAGTGGCACACTCCCGGCCACTGCAGCCTCGACCTGCTGTGCTCCGGCGATCCTTCCGCCTCAGCCTTCTAAGTAGCCAGAACTACAGGTGTGCGCTGCCATGCCTGGCTAGTTTTTGATTTATTGTAGAGACAAGATCTCGCCAAGTTGCCTGGGCGGGTCTTGAACCTGTGGGTTCGGGCAATCCATTCGCCTCCCAAAGTGCTGGGATTACAGGCTGAGCACTGAGCCCGGCTAAAATTTTATATTCTTTTAAGGAACAATTTATATTATTTTAAATAACTAAATGTCATGACAATTTTCTCAATAAATTAAACTTCTATGTCATATATTAAAACTTCTTATGTATTTAGGTTCATTTTTGGAATTGCTAAACTTCTCTATAGATGTTGTCTGTTTTTATGCAAATACTGTATTTATTTCATTAAAATTGATTTATAGTAAATTTTGATATGATGGCTTGCAATAAAATTCCTTTGTAGTCTGAAGGTGTTATTTCACTGTCTTCTACCCTCAGGTTTTCCTGATGAAACTCAATGCCTGTCAGTATCTTTTTTCCTTGTGAGTAAGTTGTTCCACTTGAAGTTTTAAGATGATCTCTTTCTCCTTAGAGTTCAGGAATATTACCTAAAATTTCTATCCTGCATGTGTATCATTTCTTCTCAGTCTATCTTGAGACTAAAGGAGTTTGTTCTTTAATTTATAGAAATAAAATAAATTTCATCTTTCTTTCCTTTAATTATTCCTTTTTTAGTTCAGTTCTTACATTTCTTTGCAGAACTTCTATTACTTGCATTTTTGCTTTCCTGGACCTCTCAAAGCATTATCTTTTCTCTCATTCTCATTGCTTTACGTTCTTGTCTTAGGTATTTGGACACAGTTATTGCCTTTGATCTTCCAGACCACTCCTGAAGATCTCCTTTGATTCATATATTAAATTGCTTATCCCCACAAAGTCTTCTAAGTGTTGTACTTGAATTTGCAGAAGGGTTCTTATTAATTCTTTATTCAAGTTGTTAAATCTTTGCTCTAGCTCTTCTATTGGTTAGGCATGGGTTCTGTTTGTTCTGGCTGATTTTCCTTGGATGGATTGTTATTTTTATTTCTCTTCTTATTAAGGCTCAGATCTGTGTGTTGGAGTTCCTAAGAGATGGCAATCACTAAATTGGAAGTCATCACAAACCCACAGAGCATCCCTTCTCCCCAGACTGGGAGTGTAGAAGCAGGGAGGCTGTCAGTCTCCAGTAAAAGCACCCTAAGGAAGTGTCTCTGATTTCTCTGGTTTGTAATCTTCTAGCCTCAGAGGCCATCTGGGCAGCTCCTCTGGAAGCTGTCCTTGACTCTGGCCATCTGAAGACATTGTATTATTATATGTTACGTTATGGGGCAGGGAAAGTTGATTGGGTGTGATACTTTGATGAAATTTAAAGTAGCACTTCCTGATTCCATTCTGGGTTCTCCCTTGCCACCCCATTCTTTAAACTTCTATGCCTATTGATTGTGTAACCTTAGTGCAATCTCTGTGGATTCTGAATACGTTTCAATGCTTCTGTGTTAATGGAGGTTTATTAGAAAGAGGCCTTTAAAGGCAAGAGCCATATATTCTATTTTGATTGAACTTAAAGAACATATGTAGTGCTCTGCACTAGTGGATCCACAATCAATGCTGCTGGCTGACTGAATTAGCTTTAATGCAGCTAGGTTAAAGGAAAGATAGGCGTCTTTCATTTTTTTTAAGCACTAAATTTTTAGTTTAAGTATATGGACATATTTTTCAATGATTTGAGTTTTCTCAACAATACTTATTATAAGTATGTTCTTTTTTAAAATTTTTGAACAAATGCCTATATAAGATAGCTTATATATTTTCTCTCTGATGTATATTTAATAAAAGAGGCTTTATATTGTGTTACAATATAGTAGAGAGCATATTTTTCTTGAAGAGGTAGGATTATCATGAATTACAAATAAATTCTGAAATATAGGAGGCCAATTATTGTTTTCAAGATTTTCATTTATGAAATTACTTCTATTTATACCATACTGAATGATAAGAGGCATTCAAACTACTAAACTAGTATATTTGTGCTTTTTTCCCTATCCACTGATTTCTGCATAATATCAAAAACTTCCCAAAGATAACCCAAATTTTCTCATATACATAAGGCAACATGGTTATTTAGAATATGCTTGTCTACATATTGCCAGGATTAGATCATATGGCTCCTCATATACTTACTTGTCTAGAAGGGAATGTACAAATATACTCTGCATCACTAACTAGGGCTTTTGCCCCAAATCTCTGTGTATGCAGCAAGCTATATTATAGCACAAGTGAACTCTAGTGCCTCTTTTTGCCTCTCCATTTTACAGCCTAGACTTGAAGAAGTGAAGACAGATGCCCTGCTAAGTTCCTTTCCTCTATATTTTCAGGCAGAAGAAGATCTAAGCTGGTGTTTAATACCAACTCTCTTCCAAGGGAGTAAAATCATCCCAAGAGGGGAAAAAAGGCACTCCACAGAGAAGGTAGACCTTTCGATCATTTTTCTATCTCTTCAGAACCCTATGCCTTGCTAGTACCCGAGCTACTCCTCACTTCAAGAGAAGAAGCAGGCAGTGGGTTGGCAATGCAGGTTTTCTCTCATGAGTAAATCTCTGAATGTGGCCATGGCCCAGCACATCAGGCCAGGTGGTCTAGGGTGTTTCACATGAATACTCAGAGGAACAGGAGCTAGAGCAATTAAAAAAATTATATTAATAAAAACTTTTAAAGAAATCCCATATTAATTATTCCTTTAAAAATTGAATTGTTGTGAAATACGCATAACAAAGCTTACTCTCTTACCCATTTTTTTTTTTTTTAGTTGGATTCTCACTCTGTCATCCAGACTGGAGTGCAGTGGCACACTCCCAGTCACTGCAGCCTCAACCTGCTGAGCTCCGGCGATCTTTCCGCCTCAGTTTTCCAAGTAGCGGGAACTACAGGTGCGCACTACCATGCCCGGCTAATTTTTGTGATTTATTGTAGAGATGAGGTCTCACCAAGTTGCCCAAGCGGGTCTCAAACCCTCAGGCTCAGGCAATCCACTCACCTCGGCTTCCCAAAGCTTGGGATTACAGGCTGAGCCACTGAGTCCGGCTCTCTTACCCATTTTTAACTCTACAGTTCAGTGTGCATTTAACTACATTCACAGTTTTGCATTGATCACCACCATCCAACTCCAGAAGTTTTTTCATCTTGCAAAACTGAAACTCCATACCCATTAAATGTTAACTCTCATTCCTTCCTCTCCCTATTCCCTGGAAAGCACCATTCTACTTTCTGTCCCTGTGAATTTGACTGCTCTAGGTACTTTGCATAAATAATCTCTTGCAGTATTTGTCTTTTTGTGATTTTTTTCTTTTACTTGGCATAATGTCATTAAAGTTCATGCATGCTGTATTAATAATTCTTATGCTCTTAAACTTTGCATTGTGCTACAAGAACTGCATTGGTCATTTTGTATTGGCTTACATTTATTTAATAGTTTTAAGTTCATTTCCACTAACAGTTCTTCATTTCATTTTTATGATAGTTCTACCACTTGTAACCAGCATTACCCAGCACCATACCAATAGATTGCTTGGTTTCCTTCCTTTGGTTCTTTTCTCTCTGTTTTTTTTTTTTTTGGTACTTATTCGGGTTAGTATTTCCTGTAAGACAATCATGGATCAAAAATTTTATTTGTTATTTGTAGCTCTGGTATAAACTATGGCTATGGACTTTGCATTTATTTTACATTTGTAAAATAGCATATCATGTACACTAGCAATCTCCTGCCATGGGCCAAGTCATATTTTAAAAATTATTTTTAGAAAGATGTTTTACACATAGTAGGACCAATTAAAATACTTTCGATCACAAACTTCTCATCAGATAAAGTAAAACGTTTGGACCAAATGGTGGCACCTTGAAAATTGTTTTATTATCCAGACAGCAGTGTTCTAAAACTCTCCTGAATTATTTTTAATTGTACATAATACTACTATTATTGTAACAGGAAGCCTACATATACAAAAGTCTTGAAAAGATGCTTCCTATTCGTAGCTATCAAGTCATTTTTTTCTTTTCCAGCATTATTATCCTCCACTTGGTGAATATAAAGGGAAATATCACAAGGTTAAGAGACTTCCTTAAGGCAAACAATTAATCTGTTGCAAGGGTCACAAGAAAACTTACCAAGCAACAGTCTGGCCTTGCTAATCAGGAGACATGATTCCTTCGTGTAGGGCACCTTGGTTTGAAAACACTACAGGGGGGAAATAAATAAATAAATGTGAACTATAAGTGGTCAAGTGCCTTCTTTGTTTGCTGGAAGACAATCCAAGACAAAAGAGGCTCTATGTTCAGCAGGAAGTAAGAAGGCAAATTTGCTCATCTGTCTTCAGAACACATATACTTACTGCTGCCTGCATTCAGTTGACATATTCCTTCCATCCAAATGTACTCTAGTTCAGACTACAATCACATACATTTCTCCAACTATATGAACTATTCAATTTTAGATGTGTGAACCTCCAGAACTGTGAAGTAAACAAACCCATTCATTATCAAACAATTCAAAGAAGTAGAAAGACTTAATAATTGTGTGCTTACTCCTGGAAGGAAAGGACTAAAATGGACAACAGTCCAGAGGGATAAAGATTTCTCCCTCCTGCCTTCTACATAGGATACCAGGAGATAATCCATAGATAGGACTTTAAGCAAATCGAATTAGCAATGAGAGATGAGAAAGATGTTTTCTAAAAGAGGGAAAAAGTTTAAAAAGAAGTAGTTTTAGACTTTCAAGCTTTGAACCTGGAAATAAATGTTAGATTACTTATAAAATACCAGTGGAAGAGTCTACCTCCTTAAAGGTACAGAACTAAAAATATTTTTTAAATGTCTGAAAAACTTAACCAAATTCATGGAAATCAATGCTGAACAGGAAAAAGAAACAACATCATCATACACAGAAATCTTTTACTTAGAAAAGAGCAGGATAGAGAACAAATATTATCAATCAAAAAGACCACTAAAAATGATATTAAATGCATTCACTTTTTCCCAAAATCGGGCAGTTCCTTGCAGCAAAATATTATGGGATCATAGGCATACCAAGTGTACACTGTTTGCTATTGATTCTACTTGCTACAGAAAGTCTTTGTCATCATTCATAATGTTTCTGTCTTGCTGTACCTGTCAACCAGTAAATCTCCTGCCACGGGAAAGATCATATTTTATTATTTATTTTAAAGATGCTCCAAATGTAGCAATAACAATCAAAATATTTTCTACCACCAGAAAGGGGAAAGAACCATAGTGGGACCTTCCCTGTGTGCTCACACTGGACAGCCTTGACCCCAGTCGTCCATGCTGCTCCAGACAACCTTCCCTCACAGCTTTCATGTTATCCAACCACAATCAATGGGACAGGGCTATGTCTCCAATTAGACTGTAAGATTCCTGACAGCAAGTTCTCTGTGTGAGTCATCTCTGTACCTTAAGTGCCTCACACAGCACATAGCAAAGATAAAGCACTCAAACAGATTTGCACCAAAGAAAGAATTGGTGTGGTTCACCTCCAGAGGAAGGTAAAATTTACTCTAAATGTGAGGACTCTTGAACTATATTCAAGTGACTTGCGCTAAACTCAGCAGCATTCATTGGGTTTGTAAAATGTAACCTGGATTCATTCCTATGTTGAGTAATATGTTCTGAGTTTTCAAGTCTGGGCCAGAAATCTGCAATTGCAAGCTTCCTGCTTTCTTCATCCCAAAATAGGACACATGCTCTTGACTCTTACTCCCCCTCAGGTGAATTTTTCACCTTCTTGTCTAAATTTAAGGTAGTCTGGATTTTCCTCATTTTTGGAAATAACCTAAATTCTAGCTTCCAGACAACTAACACACAGCTTCAAAATATCATTTATATTTTTCAGAGGTGATCTGCTCTTCCTCATATTGTCCTTTTTTTTTTTTTTTTGAGTTGGAGTCTCACTCTGTCACCCAGACTGGAGTGCAGTGGCCGCTCCCGGCCACTGCAGCCTCGACCTGCTGGGCTCCGGCGATCCTTCTGCCTCAGCCTTCCAAGTAGCTGGAACTACAGGCATGCGCTACCACGCCCGGCTGATTTTTGGATTTATTGTAGAGATGAGGTCTCGCTGCCCAGGCGGGTCTCGAACCCGCGGACTCAGGCAATTCACTCACCTCAGCCTCCCAAAGGCGTGGGATTACAGGCTGAGCCACCAAGCCCGGCTTCATATTATCTCTTAATGGTTGTCCAGTTTGTCCTAGAATCCTAGTATGACATGCATTTCAGAGCACAAGAAAGAAATGTCACGAATGTTCAGAGTCCTGCTACATTGGTGAAGTTTCCACTGTATTAGTGTTCTAGAGTATTTCAGACAATCTCCTCTAAGGCAAATAAATGATAGATTGTTATACCTCATACCTCTTAACCTAAGAAAGAAATGCAGATGACGATGACCCCTGAATTGATTATTGTAAGATAATTAAATGGGCATGATAGATGGCATTGCTTACAAAGTAAACATCATAAGTCAAGGTCAAAAGATGTGAAATGGTATGTTTTCTACAAGGAAGCAAAAGCAGTTACATATCATTAAAGCATAAACTATAAGGCAAGCAGTGTTGGGAGAGGTGAATGGAAAGGTAGTCAGAGCTGAAACAATCAACTTAACCACTGAAAGGTCTTAAGTAAGAGAATTGTATAATCTTTGGTTCCCTCAGAAAGCAAAAACGGAGGCAAACTGCGCATGCTACTAATTTATTGGAAAGTGTTATCACAGGAAAGCAGGTGTGAGGGAAAAGGGAAGTGATACAGAAGCGAGACAGAACCAAGGATGTTACCAAGCTATCTAGTGCAACTGGCCAAAATGGATTGTCCGACAAAGCACGTGAAAAACTGTTTCTAAAGACAGACTGTTTGAAGAGAAGGGAATAAGAATTATGTATATAAATAATGAGCGAGAGAGAGCCTGAGATATGTGTGTGTGTGTGTGTGTGTGTGTGTGTGTGTGTGTGTGTGTGTGTATACATACACACATACATATATATCTCAGGATCAAGTACTCAGTAGTATATCAGGAACTGTTTTTCAAAGAGTGACAAGTTCTCTGACTCAGAAGATGTGGTCTTGCCTCAGAAACTGAGGTATTTGCATTTACCTCTCCTATTGAGACTTATCAGGTATTGTGCAGTGTCCTTATCCATCAAAAACATCCCTACCACTATCACATTTCCAGGGCTATACAGTGTGGGAGCTGTGGAAGCTTACATAATAGTCTGACTTATTGCAGAAACAAACCTATTGCTACCTTTCTGAATGAATGGGTTCAGTCAACATTAATTAATGTGTTGTATACAACCTCCAGACTTCAAAGAGTTCAACAAATGTGGTGCTTTTCCTTAGTAGAAAAGTATTTTCCTTTTAACTTAATTTAATTTTAGAGTTGTGAGGTACATGTGAGGATTTATCATGTGAATAAATTGTGTGCCAATGAGGGTTGGGCTTCTAGAGGACCCTCTCTCCCCTTGATAGCAGAGAAGGAATTTTTTTTTTAGCCTCCTCTTTTTTTTGAGTAGGGATCTCACTCTGTCACGTAGGCTGGATTTCAGTGGCATAATCATGGCTCATCAGTCTCGACTTTCTGGGATCAGGAGATCCACCTGCCTCAGGTTTCCCAGTAGCTGGGATTGCAGTCAGATGCCACCACACCTAGTTAATTTTTTATTTATTTCTTTCCTGGTAGAGACAAGGTCTCACTATGTTGCCTAGGCTGGTCTTGAACTCCTGGGCTCAAGTGATCCTCCTGTCTTGGCTTTCCATAGTGCTGGGATTTTAGTGTGAGCCACTGTGCCCAGACTTAACTTAAAAAAAAAAAAATTGGATTCAGGATGACAAGTGCATGTTGTTCCATGAGCATATTACACACTGATAGGGATCGGGCTTCTGGTGTTTCCGTTCCCCAAGTAGTGAAAAAAGAAAGTACCTGATAGGTAGTTTTTCAACTCTCATCTCCTCCCATCCTCCCTCTTTTGATGTTTCTCATGTCTATTTTTCCCATCTTTATGTCTGTGAGTACCCATTGTTTAGCTCCCACTTATAAGTGAGAATATGCAGTATTTGGTTTTCTGTTTCTGAGTTAGTTCATTTAGGATAGTGGCCTCCAGCTCCATCCACGTTGCTGCAAAGGACATCATTCATTCTAGAAGGAAATTTAGTTTAAAGATGATTAAGGATTAGTAACAAAAAGCAGAGTGTTTCTTTTGCTTTCACAAACCACTCAATACAGCACTTCTGACATCAGATGTGTGAGGGTTATTTTCCATACACCAAGCAGTTCTTCAGCAGACTGTCCTCTAATTTAATTTTGACATTATCTACTTGGAGATAATTTTAGATCCCACAGATTGGAAACTTAGTTCCACAAGACTGCCCCCCACCCTCATTTCAGATTTCACTGACAAGTCCTAGGTTGTGACCTGCACTTTTGATCAACCAGCTATAAAATCTGACTGATCAGCTATAAAATGATTGGATTCATGTTCCAGAGCAGTTCACACTTTACTTATATTAACCCATTTTTTATAAAGCATATTACAACAGACACTGATAACCATATGGAAGAGATGCACAGAGGATGACATGTGAGAAGGCATATGGTGCTTCCATGCCCCTCCGCTGCACCACCCTTTTGCCACCGCATAGGTTCAGCTCTCCCGAACCCTGTCTTTTTGGATTCGTAGGGAGGCTTCATTACATAGGCATGATTGATTACATCATTTTCCATTGGTGATCAGCTTAACCTTCAGCCCCTCTCATCTAGAGAGGGGCTGAAGGTTAAGCTGATCATCTTTCAGCTCCACCCCTCTAATTATGCTTTGGTCTTTCTGGTGACTAGTCCTCCTCCTTAAGTTATTCAGGAGACTCCAGCCACCCTTCATCTTATTAGCATACGAAGACAGTCATCATTCAAGATTCTAAGGGTTTTGAAGCTATGTGCTAGAAAACAGAAACAAAGACCAAATATATATTTTACAATATCACAAAGATGGTGCCCTGACTTGTCTAAGACCACTGGATTGCTAAAAATTACACCAGTGTGACAAGTCCCTGAATCTTTATCTTCAACATGTGTCATACTAGACATATATGTGTCTTACTAGTACCTTAAGATACTTATAACTTTCTGCTTACCAGGTTAAAATAGCATTATGCCATTGCTATAGTGGAGGCATATAATGGTCTGAGGAAGCCAAGATATTTACTGTCCCTGAAGATTGCATTTTGCCAGAAAGCTAAAGAGTTAGCACAGATCTGAATCAAAATTGTAAATGTGTACTACTGTCCTTGCCATGTAAAAATGAACTGAGTCTCCTTATTGATGAGGAGAGTTTATTGAGGTTCAATAAAAATGCATTTTCCAGGTCCATATCTGCAAACCAAGTGACATTGTGCTGATCTAATGCAGCCACTGCTGTCCTTTTAAATTTGTGATAGTCCATCCTCATCCACCACAATTCATCTGTTTTGGGCAGCAACAAGATGATGAATTGAATGACAATATCATAAGCGAACACTACTCTGGAATCTTCTTTTTTAAAATCAGAGTCTTACTCTGTCACCCAGGCTCACTCTGTTACCCAGTCCTTTCACCTCAGCCTTCCAAGTAGCTGAAATTACGGGTGCGAACCACCATACTTGGCTAATTTTTAAATTTATTATAGAGATGAGGTCTCACCAAGTTGCCCAGGCTCGTTTCAAACCCCTAGGCTCAGACAATCCTCTCGCCTCCACCTCCCAAAGTGCTGGGATTGCAGGTGGAAGTCACTGCACCCAGCTTACTCTGGAATCCTTTCAGTATTTTTGAAAAGTACAACTTTGTATTCTCTCCCAGCATTCAATATTTCCTCTGATTATCTATTCTTACTAGAGAGTGGAAACTTTCATGTCTTTTGCTTGTCCCTTTCTACCATAGTGGCCTTATTCCACTGGTCATCATGATTCTGTCCTGCTCTTAAGTCTATATATCAAAATCATATACTTATGGGTTAAGGAATTAACTAAAGGGTAAGTTTGAGGACCCATTGTACATATTAACTTAAATACAATCTTTATATATAATTTGTACTCCATAAGCCCCTATTCTGACCAGAAGGACACGATGGCATTTCAGGTCCACTGGTATCATCTCAGACCCTATAACTGTTATTGAAAAATTTAGATATTCTCCTTTCTTTGTATATAGCTACTATGATAAATCATCCTAGGTCACTTTGGTGAAGGATCAGAAGAATATTCAATGTTTATACCAACAGTGGTGTTTCAAGGTGCTTATATAAGGGAATCAGGTTTTCCCTTTAATCGGTAGGCTTTGGATCTGGAAACAAACAATGGATCATAGTTGTCCATGCCAGGGGATGATATCAGCATTCTGTTAGCCAACTTTCAATTTTTAAAAATTATGTAGTTTGAGTAAACATCTGGTTAGCTGTTCATTTTTTTGTCCTTAGATTCCATATAATTCTTTAGCTATGCCACCAGCTGCTGTGAGTGAAAGCACCCTCCCTCATTGGGTCCCCATGTTCAACACAGAAATACATCTACTTTTTCTCTTCCACGTGGCTTTGCAATAACAGAATCTCATTATCTACATTCATATTAGGCTTCATCCTCCACAGTCAACCTGAGTGTACAAGAAACAGCAATTATGGTGTTTCTCAAAGAAGCTGATATCTAACTCTTCTCTCCAATGCATTTCTTGCAGTCTTAGTGAAGGGTGTCCTCTAATGCTCAGTAAACTTATCAGGTAGTACATTTTCAGTTCTTATATAGTCAGTTTACGGTAACATTTCCACTTCCTTGAGCCATCTAGGCTTTGAGTTTTCTATACCTTATTCTCACTTTTTATCTTAATCTCATCTATAATAAGCCATAATAATAATATCCAGACTTCAAGAGTCATTCTAATAGACTACCAAAACAAGTTAGGAGTACCTGTTTGAACATTGAACTTTGAGTCACAGATCAATGTTTCTGCCAATAAATTATCTCCTATTCATTCTTATAGATCTCTATTCCAATCTAGACTTTACCATATATAATCCTAAATGAGTTCGCTGGTTCCTGCTAGGACATATTAGCCACGTGAGTACAAGAATTACCCACCTTATTACCTAAAGACAGTTTTTAGATCCTAGCAAATAGTTTGGTAGTCTTCTTTCTAGTTTTCTTTAGAGAGAAAGATAGGTCGATTTTTAAAGAGGTCAAAGCTGCTAGAATTTTCAGAGCAGAATAAGAGGGAGAAGAGAGGAGAAAGGAGAAAGAAGAGAGGAGGGAGGAGGGAGGAGGGAGAGAGGAAGAGAGGGAGTAAGGGAGAGAGAGGGGGGGAGAGAGAGAGAGAGAGAGAGAGAGAGAGAGAGAGAGAGAGAATCTTCAGAGGAGTCCTCTTTTGTCTTTGAGTTTAATGGAAACAGTAAAGTCAGAGTTCCAAAAAGCTTCACAAACCTCGAGCAAAAAGAAACAAAGAAAATCATATCAAGGCACATTAAAATCAAATTGCTGAAAATTACTGATCAAGATAAAACATTAAAAGCAGCAGGGAAGAAAAAGACACGTTATATACATAAATACTGTACGTTAGCTAAGCAGGATACTCCTGCACTCCTGTGTCACTATTTTATTCTCTGCAGTTAAGTAATGTTGATCAGATTTTCTTCTTGGATCCTGTATACATCACTGCATAAAACAACCCAGACTGGTGTGAAATTATCAATCTGTTCTCAGCAATTAATGAAGCAAAACTATATCCTATGGATAATAAAATGTGTTTGACTATAGATCAGTCTTTTTAATGAATGCCTAGGTAGACAACCCAGTTAACCAGATCTTAAGTTGATCATGAGTGTAATTTTCGCCACATAACATATATGTCACAGATTATTAAAAGATTCTTGCCAGAATTAACAGTCTTTCAAATGTTGGCCCTAGCATAAGAAGGCAGTCTAATGAAACAGTATAAGAGCTTGAACTCTGCAATTGGACTGCATGGGTTGAAATCATGACTAATATGTATTAACTTTGAGACATTGGGCAAGTTACTTAATTCTCATATGTTCACATGTACATACTGTACAATAAAAGAGACTATTTCATAAGATTTTAAGAGAATTTTTTGAACACACATGCTATTTCTCTTAGCCATATGTCTATGTATACTAATCCCTCTTAAAATTTAGGTACACAGAAAAGGATGCATATTTTGACTATACATTATTTGACAAAATCAGAACTTTAACTGTCTAATGATGAGTGTAACTTTCACAAATTTTTGTGTTTTTTGAATATATTTCCTAAGTTAGGAAACTAATATACCTCCTCTAGAGTAGCATTTTACCAGATAAATGAACCCAGGCAAGTTCCCACTGCCTGCCTAGAGTTGAGGGAGGTAATGTCTCAGGGAGAGTCTTGGTGTGTAATTAGGAGCTAGGAATACGCACATGGGGCTTATCCTAGCAGTTAATCTTTAGAATTAAATTATTCTTGTCTTTCACCAATTCAACCCCCTGCTGGGGCATCATTTGTGTCAAATTAAACAAGGTTTCCTGGTCTAATCCTATTTCTGTAATGTGAGTAATGGAAAGTAGTTAATAAGAGAAGCATGCCCAATTAAAATCAGGTTTTGGAGATTTTCTGTGATAGTAGTAAAGAGTGAATATGTCTCTAGCCCATATGCATATTCTTATTTAGAATAAGAAGCAAGAGAAAATAAGGAGAGAACTGCATTGCTTTTGAATGCTGTGATGCTGAGTCTGGCATATGCAATTGAGTAGATGTCAAGTTTGGGCAAACTCACCAGACAGGAATGTCCCTCTTCCTTAGTTCTCCTTCTCTGGATGAGTAAGGGGTAAAGAGGAAAGCAGGGTGTTCACTAATACACTGCCAGAGTTGTGACTGGAAAACCCCTATTTATGGGAGAAACATAGGCTAGGGAGAGGGTTGCTTCTCGACATCACCACTACAGTAATCTTGGTAATATTGTTAAATGAAGTAAAAGTAGCATGCATATAAATAGTAAATAGTCATAACTTCAATTTTCTATTAAAAGGTGTATCAATAATCTTTAATTTTCTATTTTTTCTGCATTTTCTAAGTTTTTTATATTGAACATTAATACTTTAATAATTAGAAAATAAACATTTCCACAGTGTTAAAAAATTTCTTTTTTACAGTTTTTTTAAAAAAGATTTCTATGATCTTGCTATATTGTGTATCAAATAAATTGAAGATCTTTAACTTTTAAATATATGAATATGAGGTTTATTGACTAGATCTAACATACAAAAGTAAGTAATCATATTATTAAGAAAAAAAGAGATTCTTCTAAGTGCTACCAGAAGACTAAATCAATTTAGAATGTCTTCAGTATGTGAAATGTGTTAAATATTACATTAACATAAATTTTTGAAGTATATGAGTAAATTGTATAATATTCAGGGTAGTTTATATGTTACTCTTTTTTAAATTTTTTAATTTCAAAGATGTGGATTACAATTTAGGGGTAGGTATACAAATGTTCATTATGCAGATACCCTTGATGAGGTGTGCCCACTCCCCAATCCCAGCAGATTCCCACTACTGCCAATCCCACACTCCCCTTCCCCCACAGTTTCCCACTACTGTCAATCTTTTTCTTACAGTATTATGATAATTGCTCAAGGTCTGCTTATGAGTGAGAACATGTGATACTCAGTTATTTGTTTCTGTGATAGATTGCTCAGTATTATAGACTCTAAGTCCATCCAGGTTGCTGTGAAGTTCATGATTTTGTCCTTCCTTATGGCTGTGTCGTATTTCATCATGCATATGTACCACATTTTAAAAATCCAGTCCTCTTTCAATGGGCAGCTCCGTTGGTTCCATGTTTTTGCTACTGTGAATAAGGTTACAATAAGCATGCCCCTGTAAATACATTTTCCTAGAGTGGTTTGAGTTCCTCCGGGTATATTTCCTGTATTTTGGGGTCATATGGAAGATCGATTTTTAGATCTTTTAGAAATCACCACATTGTTTTCCACAGAGACCGTACTAGTTTACACTCCCACTAACAGTGTAGAAGTGTTCCCTTTTCACTGCATCCTCTCCAGTATCTGTTTTTTTTGTTGTTTTTTTTTTTTGAGTTATTGATGATGGCCATCCTGACTAGAGTTAGGTGGTATCTCAGTGTAGTTTTAATTTGCATTTCTTTGATGACTAGTGAGGGAAGTGTTTTTTCATGTATCTGTTGGCTGCTTTTATGTCTTCTTGTGAGAAGTATCTATTCATATCTCTTGCTAATTACACATAGTTTGACATCTTACTATCAATCAGCCTTTTGACATAGTCCATATTATTTCAATTTTTGAGCTATCTTTCTCCTGTGGTCAAGATGAAGTCCCAACAAATAGTGGAATAAATTAAATGGATAATGTTTGAGGGTTCTTTTCACTACACTGTGTTTACTATATATATATTTTTATTTTCTTAAGTGTTCTCTGAAAAGAAACTTTTTCTGTGAGGTAATCTGCAAACAAATGGGAGAAAAGTACTAATAGTTCAAGTTAGAAATTGATACAGATTGATATGTAAAAAATAATAAGCTCCATTGCTACCCTCCTTTTTTGCTACTACTGCCATCGTTTAATAAAGCACCTTCATGCCTTGTGCAGTCTGTTTTAATGGATTACTTTATTTAGTCCTCACAACAAATTTTTGAAGGTATATGTTAGTATTTTCATTTCAAAAGTGAATTATCTGACTCTGGAAGAATTTAAGTAGCATAAGAATTACTCCTTTGTGTTATAGGAAGATGCCGTTTTGCATTTCTCTCTCTCTCTCTCTCTTTTTCTTTCTCTCTTTCCACAATGTGATGTTAGCTGAGTGATTGTGTGACTAAATGGTATTTTTAAGAGCAACACTCTTCACTAGAAGAAAGATATTACATGTTCAACCAGGCCTCATACTAAACACCTTAAGTTAGATGTTTTATTTCATTTTCACCACTTAGAGTTGGGTACAATAAACATATTTTACATTTAAAATACTGAATTTCAGAGATACCAAATGACTTGTTCAAGGTCCCAAAGATAGGTAATGACAAAGCCAGAATTCAAACCTAGGTTGCCAAATTGAAACCACAGGCTCTTGACAACAGAGGATACAACATTTTTTTTCCTTATAGTTTCCACTTCCACATGTGACATTTCCCAGTGCCTACCTGTACAACTGTATCCCTGACTTCTCCTTCACATTTAGTGTGGCCTTATGTTTTGCTTCCCCAAAATGTCTTTGATTACATCAGTTGTTCTGGTCTTTTGTATAGTTAGTCCCTCTTTCATTCTCAAAAGGAGCTAAGAGTAGAGAACGAATTATATGGTCTCCTTACCAAAAACCAATGAAGATATATACTGGAATTCACCTGACAACCAGCTGTGAGCCAGCTCTGCAATTAAAGTCCATTTTGCTTAGGGACTTGTAATTTCTCTGACACACAGGAAGATAAATAATTCTAGTCATATAGATACTATATGACTAAAAATTTCAGCATTCCCAAACTAGAGTTTTAATAACAGTTAAAGTAGGTAATTCTGTTCATGTTACCTATCTCCCCCTACCAAAGACATTTGTATTCTCAAGGGTGCCATTGATGACCATGTCCTTATTAAAAGTTGTTTTAAAGATTGCTAACCAAAAATAGGTGTTAAAATAGTTTAAAGTTGAAATATATAGATGCATCAGAGATTTTAAAAAGGCATCTCTGAAACTGGGCCATAAATAACATATAAACAACTACTAAGTTGAGTTATAACAACTGATTAACAGAAAATATTCTGGTGCTCTGACTACAGTTTTGTATTTGTGCACTGTACCAGTTTTCAAATAATATGGTGTTTTCAGTTCTGTCAAAATATTTGCTTTGTTCAAGAGCACTTTATTAATAGTTTTGATTCTCAGTGATCTGTTAAGACTTATTTACCAGTGGCCTGTAGTCATACCCACGATGCCCAGGGTGCAGACGGGAGTTATTTTGTCCACTACAAAATCACAACTGATATTGGAAATTGTATAAGCCAAATAGATGCTTATTTTATGGTATTACAAATGCTTAAATTCATTGCAAACTTTACTGAGTAGCTAAGATTGAAGTAATGATCAAGAAAATGTGAGTACTATATTTAGAATTGATATATGTTTCAAAGATGCCTTTAGAAATGTCTGATTTCCTAAGACATCTCTATATTTAACAAATTTCATGGTATGTAGAGTTGAAAAAGCCAGATGCTCAGAAATATGCTGAAATTGAATATTATAACTTTGATTAAGTGTCACAAAATTGAATCAGACTTCCAAAACCTTCTCTCTGCCTGTTTTGCTGTGTATTTTTCCTGGCTATAAAAGTAAATGGTTCTGATATTTTCTTTTTAATTGCTATACCTCCATAGTCCTAGGAATTTGGGGATCAGTTTGGGACTAAGAATCATGCCAGGAAGATAAATTACATTCATATGTCAGATATTGCCTCACAATGCTATCTAGCTCAGCAGGCTATAATGAGTCCCCACTCACCAGGCCAAGATCCAGCCAAAAAAAAAAAAAATATATATATATATATATATATATATATATAAATAAAAGAACACCTACTGTTTCTCCATCAAGGGCAACTCTCTCAGAGGGCAAACAAAAGCAACAGAGGGAGGCCAACCATATCCATGCAGTACTATGGGTTGCTATGCAACCCCCTGTGCAAGTTGGGTAGCAACAGATGGACACTTTGAATAGAATTAATGCCCCTCTGACCCACGTGTTAAATAGTACCCAAACCTACTGCCTGATGAATTCCATTAACTATAGGCATACTTACACATATAAAATATGGCATCGTAACTGACATTGTTATTACCTGCTTTACTAAAATAAAGTCATAAATCTATAGCAAAATTTGAGACTGATAATATTCCATGGGATATTTCTATTTTTTTCTCGATAAATGAATCACTGATGTCTCATAACCTGGGGCTACATATTTCCTTATAGTGTTGCTCTGATTTTGTATGCAAACCTGCAATGTCTGCTCTGAGTTTCAGTTTCATTTTTACGTGGAGTCCGGCTTCTTCCTCAGCCATTGTCACCTGTGGGCTCTGGGCATTGTATAAGAGCCCTCCTTTTATTGGAACTTTAAGAAAAGAACATAACATAGAATAAATATTTTATATTCCTTTTTGGGGACAATGTTGTAATCATGCTCCTGATTGAACAATCGATCTAAAGTCTATACCCAAAGACCCAAAAGTTCTTTGTCCTTCTACCTTCTGCCTCGGTCAAGTTTAAGCCACGTTTTGTCAATTGTAGGGAGTAAATTTTAAAGGAATCAGTATGCTTTCAAAGATTATTAGGATAGGATCCCCTCTTTGATCTCTTAAATTTCATATACTATGTGACTTAAGTCATGAGAAACTGAAAGCAAGGGACATTGGGTCTTAAAAAAAAAATCTATCAGTGTAGTGTATCATATTGGTGACAGCGAGCAGTTTTTAAATTTTAATGAAACATATATATGATAAGATATCTTAATAAAGTGGTATAGAAAACAGAGCATTGGCTCAGTGGAAGGAACCTAGAGAAAGGTCTCTGTTCCTAGCTCTAAACCTACATAGTCTTAAAATATATTTTTTAAAGTTTCTTTACTGTTCTTCACTTTTAAGTGAAGACATTTTGGCTAGATTTTTAAAGATTTATTTGAATTTTCTCATTCTCTGAAAAAAAGATATAGTTAAAAATAGGATGAGTAATAATTGCATTTCTAGCTGAGGATAAAGACGGTATTTTTCAAAGCTCAATATCCACATATAATTATAAAATTATTTTGTTCTGATAATAGAAAATATAGAAGAAACTGAAAACCCTTAGTCTCTAGGACCTAGAATATTCTGCAGGCTTCTTTGTGCTGCTGTTCCTTGTGAGTGTTCATATCTAAGGGAAAAGATATGCTCGCCCATTGACTATGTGACTCTTACAAAAGTTTTACGTCCTGCAACGTAAACTCTTGCCTGGAACAACGCTTCTGTGAGAGGGGACAACTGCATGAGTGCCTCTTGTTTGGAAAGTGGTGCTGCTTCTTTTTCAGGCCTCCTGCTGCCGCCTGGTATGTCTTTGGTTTGAAAATATGAGCTCAGATTTCTACTACTGTGTGCACAGGTTGTTATCTCTTTATGGAGAATTATCACACACATGTTATATGCTTACATATGTTCTCAGAAAGAAATATTTGCTTGTTTCCATTTGCTTGTCTTCCTATCTCTTGAAAGCCCTGGGAATGGAAAATGTGGCATCTTAAATTATTTTTGTCATATCCTGCAAGATTTAGTGTTAATGACTCTATGATGTCTTACCACTTTACTGCTACCTGAAGTAATCACATGGAAGCAGTTCAGTATAGTAGCAAGCTTATCCTCATCTTTGTAGTCCCATGTACTTTCTGATGAAACAAGAGATTTTATTTAGTTCTACATTTATTCTGGTACTTCACTGAGTTTCTCTGATGTCTAAATTTATATATTTGTTGTTATTTTTTTTTTTTTTGAGTTAGAGTCTCACTCCATTGCCTAGGTTGGAGTGCAGTGGCACGCTCATGGCCATCCCAGTGTTGACTAGCTGGGTTCCTGTGATCCTTATGCCTCAGTCTTCCAAGTAGCTGGAACTACAGGTGCATGCTACTACGCCTGGCTCATTTTTTTTTTAATTGTAGAGACGAGGTCTCGCTAAGTTGCCCGGGCTGGTCTTGAACCCGTGGGCTCAGGCAATCCACTCACCTTGGCCTCCCAAAGTGCTGGGATTACAGGCTGAGTCACAGATCTTGGCCTTGTTACATTTTTAAATTAGATTTTATTTTATTATAGAGATGTGAGGTCAAAGTAAGGATTAACTACATAAGTAGATTGCATGCAGGTGAAATTTGGGCTACCAGCTGGCTGTCACATCCCCAGTATTGGATCAAGTATCCTTTCTGTTATGTGTCCCCTTTCACTCCTCTGACAGTGTCCCGTTACTGCCAATTCCTCCTTTGTGCTAATGTGATTGACTTTCAAGTCCCATTTATGAGTGAGAACATGCAGTATTCATTTCTTTGTTTCTGTGATAGAACACTTAGAATGGGACTCCAATTCCATCCAATTTCCCGAGACGTTATGATTTTGCTCTTGTTTATGGCTACATAAGGCTCCATGGTGTATATGTACCACATTCTCTTTATCCAGTCCATTTTCAATGGGCAGTAGTGTTGTTTCCATGTTTTTGATATTGTGGATAGTGTGGCAAAAAACATGCATGCTGATGTCTTTCATGTAGAATGATTTATGTTCCTCTGGGTATATTCCCAAGAGAGGGATTGCTGTGTCATATGGAAGATCAATTTTTAATTCTTTTAGAAATCATCACGCTGCTTTCCATAGAAGTTGAACTAGCTTGCACCCCCACCAACAGTGCAGAGGCCTTCCATTTTCTCCACACCCACGCCAGCATCTGTTTTCCTTTTATAATTTATTAATTATGACTTACTGCAATTAGGTGGTATCTTATTATAGTTTTGATTTGCATTCTCTGATGATTAGTGAGACTGAGCATTTTTTCATGTGTCTATTGGTCGATCATGTGTCTTCTTTTGAGACATGTATATTCACATCCTTTGCTTAGTTTTTTATTGGATTGTTTGGTTATTTTCTTTTTACTTCATTTGAGTTCCTTGTAGACCCTGGATGTTAGGCCTTTGTCAGATACATAATTTACTAATATTTTATCCCATTCTGTGAGTTGTTTCTTTACTCTCTTGATGATTTCCTTTGTCCAGCAAAAGATTTTCAATTTGATGAGGCTTCACTTGTACATCTTCACTTTTATGGCATTCACTTTTAGAGACTTGCTCGAGAATTCATTGCATACTCCAATGTGCATAAGGGAGTTTTCTGCATTTCCTTCTAGAATTCTTATAGTTTGAGGTCTTACATTTAGGTCTTTGATCCATTTAGTGTTGACTTTTGTACATGGTGATGGGTGGGGTTCCAATTTCATTATTCTCCATGTCATCAGCCAGTTTTCCCAGCACCATTTGCTGAATATGGTCTCCTTTCCCCAGTGGTTGCTATTGATGGTTTTGTTGAAGAGTTGGTTGAGAGACCAAGTTTTTGCTTCCAGAATCTCTGTTCTGTTTCATTGGTCTATGTGCTTATTTTTATACCAATAATAGGCAGTTTTGGTTACTGTAGCCTTGTAGTAAAGTTTGAGGTCTTGAGGTGTGATACCTCTTGCTTTGCTCATTTTGCTGAGGATTGTTTTTGGTTATTAGTGTCCTTTTTCATTTCCATATGGATTTCTGTATTGTTGGTTCTAGGTCTGAGAACAATGATGTTTGTAATTTTGGGTAGGATGCACGTCTTGACAATATTGACTTTTCCAATCCATGATCATGGAATGCTTTTCCATTTGTTTTTGCTATCCTTAATTTTTTGTGTGAAATATTTTGTAGTTCTCTTTGTAAAGATCTTTTACTTCTCTTTTTGGGCGAATGCCAAGGTTTTTCTGTTTTATTTTGGGTTTTTTTTGGTGGCTATATGAATTAAACTGTGCTTTTTTATTTGGTTCTCTGGCTGCTTGTTGCTAGTGTATAGAAATGCAACTATACACAATGTACAATGTCTTTTACACATTTTTTTTTTTTGAGTTGGAGTCTCACTCTGTCACCCAGACTGAAGTGCAGTGGCCGCTCCTGGCCACCGCAGCCTCGACCTGCTAGGCTCCAGTGATCCTTCCACCTCAGCCTTCCAAGTAACTGGAACTACAGGCGCGCACTACCACGCCCGGCTAATTTTTGATTTATTGTAGAGATGAGGTCTTGCCAAGTTGCCCAGGCGGGTCTCAAACCCGCGGGCTCAGGCAATCCACTCACCTCAGCCTCCCAAAGCGCAGGATTACAGGCTGAGCCACCGAGCCCAGCTTTACACATTTTTTTGGTACCTCGAGTCAACTGTCAATGTGAGGATGCTTTTGACAGACTCCCTAAGGGTTTCAAGATGTATTAATAGAATCATATAGTCTGCAAAGAGGGATAACTTCACTTCCTCTTTTCCTATTGGGATACTTTTGATTTCCTTCTTCTGCCTGATTTCTCTGGCTAGGATTATAGCAGTATGTTGAACAGGAGGGGTGAGAGTAGGCATCCTTGTCTTGTTGCCATTCATAGAGCGAATGCTTCCAACTTCTGCCTATTGAGCAAAATGTTGGCTGTGGGTTTATCTTAGGTGGTTCTTACTGTTTTAAGGAATGTTCCTTCTATGCCTAGCTTCTTGAGGGTTTTAATCAAAAAGGGATGCTGGATGTTGTCAAATGCTTTTTATGCATCTAATGATATAATCATGTGGTTCTTGGTTTTACATTTTTTGATGTCTAAATTACATTCATGATCTTGTGATCACGTTGAACCAGCCCTGCATCCCAGGAATGAAGACTACTTGGTCATAGTGGATGATCCTTGAGATATGTTGTTGGATTCAATTTACTAGACTCTTGTTTAGAATTTTTGCATCTATGTTCAACAGGAAAATTGTCCTGTAATTCTCTTTCCTTGTTGGGTTTTTTCCAGGCTTGGGTATCAGTAAGATGCTGGCTTCATAAAGTGAGTTGGGGAGAGTTTCATCTTTCTTGATTTCCTGGAATACTTTAAATGAGATTGACATCAATCCCTCCTTGTATGTCTTGGAGAATTCACCAGGGAAGCCATCTGGTCCAGAACTCTTTTTGGTGGGGAGATTTCTTATGACTCAGTCAGTTTCCCAAATTGTTATTGGTCTGTTTAGAGTTTCAATCTCTTCTTGTTTCAACCTTGGGAAGTTGTGTGATGTCAGAAAGTTCTCCATTTCCATTAGGTTTTATATTTTATTTGCATACAGGTTTTTATGGTAATCATTGACTTCACCTTTTTGTGTTTTTAATTGTGCTTATCTGGACATTCTATTTCTCTCTCTCTTTTTATAGTCAATCTGACTCAGAGACTGTCAATGTTATTTATCCTTTCAAAGAATCAACTTTTTTCTTGTTGATCCCTTCTATGATATTTTTGTCTTTCATGTCCTACAATTGTGACTTTTATCTTGCTGATCTGGATTCTTCTGCTGAAGTTAAGATTTAGGTGATCATGCCTTTCCAGCTCCTTTTAGGTGTGATGTTATGTTGTCTACTTTATGATCTTTCTTTTTTCTTGATGTGTGCATGTAATGCTATGAATTCATGGCATCCCAGATATTCTGATAAGATTTGTCTTTGTTTTTGTTTGTTTCAAGGAATCTTTTTATTTTTGTATTGATTTTTGTGTTGACCCAGAAGTTGTTCAGCATCATGTTGTTTAGTGTCCATGTCTTTGTGTGGTTTGGGGGGATCTTGTTAATGGTGATATTTATTTTTATTACACTGTGACCTGAGAGGATGCATTTTTTTTTTTTTGAGTTGGAGTCTCACTCTGTCGCCCAGACTGGAGTGCAGTGGTCGCTCCCAGCCACCGCAGCCT
>NW_007249756.1:226429-226936 GCF_000164805.1 Carlito syrichta | reverse complement strand
ATGCGCTACCACACCCAGCTGATTTTTTGATTTATTGTAGAGATGAGGTCTCGCTGCCCAGGCGGGTCTTAAACCCGCAGACTAAGGCAATTCACTCACCTCAGCCTCCCAAAGGCACGGGATTACAGGCTGAGCCACCGAACCTGGTGCATTTTTTAATCTTTTGAAATTTGTTCATGTTTGATTTATGTCCTAGAATGTGATCAATCTTGGAGTATGTTCTATGTGCTGATAAGTAGAATGTATACTAACTAGATGTTGGGTGAAGTGTTGTGTAGATATCTGTTAACTCTATTTGATTGAGTTGAGTTGAGTTTCCGGATCTCCTTGTTGGTTTTTTACCTCGATGATCTGTCTAGCATTGTTAGCAGGGTATTTAGGTCTCCAACTAAAATTGTGTGAATATCAATGTTCTCTCTATTTACTTGGTAGTTATTTTATAAAACCTGGTGCTCCTGTGTTGGGTGTACATATGTTTTTTTTTTTTGTTTTTTTTGTTTTTTTTTT
>NW_007249756.1:169644-226409 GCF_000164805.1 Carlito syrichta | reverse complement strand
TCTGTCGCCCAGACTGGAGTGCAGTGGCCCCTCCCGGCCACTGCAGCCTCGGCCTGCTGGGCTCCGGCAATCCTTCCGCCTCAGCCTTCCGAGTAGCCGGAATTATAGGCATACGCCGCCACGCCCAGCTGAGTTTTTTGATTTATTGTAGAGATGAGGTCTCGCTGCCCAGGCGGGTCTCGAACCCGCGGGCTCAGGCAATTCACTCACCTCAGCCTCCCAAAGGCGCGGGATTACAGGCGGTGTACATATGTTTAAGATAGATATTTCTTGCTGGTGGACTGAACCTTTTATCATTATGTAGTGTCCTTCCATGTCCTTTTTAACTTTTGATAGTTTGAAGTCTGTTTTATCTGATATCAGAATAGTTACTTCTGCCCTTTTCTGCTTTCCATTTGCCTTAAAGTTCATTTTCCAGCCATTAACTTTGAGCCTATGAGTGTCCTTTGCAGGGAGTTGAGTTTTCTGGAGGCAGCAGAATGTTGGATCATGCTTCTTTATCCAATCTGCCAATCTATGCCTCTTTAGTGGCACATTTAGTCTATTCATGTTCCGATTGATTATTGAAATGTGAGAGTTTATCCCTGTCATAGAGCTCACAGGAGGTTGCTTGGTTTCCTTTTGCATTTATATATGTGTGTATTTTCATTTTTATGAGTGCTTTGTATGCTTTGATGACTCTGTGCTTACCTGTACATTCGTGATGAGTATGACCTTTTCTTTCCTTTTTTTCCTTTTTATTTTTCTGTGTCAATACCTTAAGCATATACTGAAGGTTGGTCTTGGGGCAGTATATTCTCTTAGGGATTGGATATCTGGGAATAATTTGAGTTCTCCATCACTGATGAAACTTAGCTTGTCAGGGTGGAAAAGTCTTGGATAAAATTGCTTATCTTTAATAACATTAAAAATTGGACCCCAGTCCTTTTTGACTTGTCATGTTTCTGCATTAAATCTGGAGCAATTCTGCTGAGTTTTCCTCAGAAAGTAGTCTGAACTTTCTCTCTTGCTGTCCTTAGGTGTTTTTCTTTTATACTTATTTGGTGGAGGTAGATTACTATGTGCCTTGGGGATGATATTTTGTGGGGATTTTCTGAATCTCTTATGCTTAGACTGTCATCTCTCTGGAAAGATGTGAATGACCTCATGGATGCTTGTTCCATGGTGTTTTCCATTTCCCTTTCAGCTTCAGGGATAACAATCAGATTTAGATTTGGCGTCTTCATATAGTCCCGTATCTCTTGGAGGCTGTGCTCCTTCTTTTTAAGCTTTCGTTCTATATTTTTGACAGACTGGGTTAATTCCATATTTTGGTCTTCAAGCTCTGAGATTCTTTCCTTTGCCTAATTGACCCTGCTACCTGTGCTCGTTAGTGTGTTCTTAATTTCCAGGATGAAGTTTTTCAGTTTTATTATTTAAGAGTGGGCTTTTTTGAAGTTAGCCATCTCTGCTTTTACTTCCAGTTTGACTTCAGTCAGTTTCGCTTCTAGTTTCTCTTGATTCTTGTTCACTTTTGTCATCCAGTCTCTGATTTCTGTAACTGTTTTCTGGGGAAGGTTTTTCGGGGGGAGGGTTCTATTATTTGTGCTCTGGTAGCTGATTTTTAAGGCACTGTCTCTTTGGGACTCTGAGGCTGCCTGTATTTTTTGTTGTTGATTTTTCTTTATTTGTGACAGGCATCTCTTCATTTTCTATAATTTCTCTTTTGATTCAAAGCTCCAAAGTTATTCAGTTACCCTCTGTTCTAGAGTCCTTTCTGTGGTTCAATATATGTCACACAGTAAGAGAGGGAGAGGCTCCTTGCTCTACCTTGTGGCAGGTTTTCATCATTGCAGAACTTCTCATCCACTGCTAAACTTGTTGAACCAGCTTTCAGCCCCAGCTGCTAGTACTCTGTGGGTAGTAAACAGGGAGGGGCTGCTGATTGTGGCCTACAACCCAGGTGCCTCCCATTTAGAGAACGCTTGGTGTCTTTCATGTTGCACCCTTCCAGTTCAGCTCCACACTCTGCTCTTAAAATAGAGTAGGTTTTCTGCTGCATAAGATGGGGCAGACTCCACCTTGCCAGGACACAGGGTTTGAGGAGGTTCTTCCTTGTCTGGCAGGGGGCATGACCACCAGTTACTGGCAGTGCACATCTACCAGATTCACTCTGCAGGTGGGTCCTCTCTGCCCATGAGTCACCAGGTGACAGAAAGCTGTACTCATCATACTACAGGCAGAGTCTTTCTCCCATACTGCTTGGGCTGTGGTTGCTGAAAGTTCTGTAGCCTACCCAGGACTCCTCCGTGGGACTGATGACCAACAAACAGCTGGGAGAGGATGAATCATCCCAAAGCATCTTTGTCCGACTCACTCATTTTTGTCCACTGGGCAGATCTTCAGTTCTTTTGTGAGCCTAGGGCATGGCGAAGAATGAGGTGCCTGGATTACCTCATCCGCCATCACTTTCTGTTCTTTGTGTGTTCAAAGATAGTTTTGCTGGGTACAAGGTGTTTCACATGCTCAAAAGTGTTCAAGGAGTCTCTGTCTATCATTGGCTGGGTCCCTAATCTCTGTCTTGCTTCGTGAGAGCAGCACCAGTCTGCTGCTCCATGGTGGCCATCTTGGATCCCCTAAATTATGTATTTTTTAAAACTACACCTCCCTATTTATTGCTTCCTTATATAGATAATGTTTTTACTTCTGTTATAGTCTATATAATGCCTAATTTCAAAAAATGATCTTATTTAGAGACTATGACAAGTTCAATAAGTTATAGATAATAAAAAAACCAGTACTATTAGGAATAAATAAGTACTAATAGATGAAATGCATTTGGATGTTGTACTCTATTTGTCTTTATTTCAAATACACAGTAAGAAGGACCCCCTCAACTTAACTTTTTGTGGTGTAAAATTTGAAATTTCAGAAGTGATGTGCAGTAATGATAAAGAGGAGCAGATTAAAATAAATTTTATGTGCTGTTTGTGCAACTGTGTTGGCTCTATGTTTTTAAAGACCATAGGCTCTAAATCTCGAAATGACGTACATTTTTTAAGGTGGAAGTTTCTCCTTATTTGACATGTTTTGATTAAAAATAAGATAATTACCACTGTAATAGGTGATGTTAAGGCCTTTAAGATTCTTCTACAAGTGATTCTTCTAATAGGTGATGTTAAGGCCTTTAAGATTCTTCTTTAAGATTCCTCTTACAAGTGAGAAAGTGGCATCTGCAGTTAAGTAGATTTAGGTTTAGGGCTAATATATGCTAGGTATTTTAGCACAGATTTTTTTTTTTAATTGTACTAGAGTTTCACAAAAGTGGCTTCTTTTGTTTGCATGTTTTTATTCTGGAAAAATATTACTAAAAACCAAGCATAAAAAGTTAACTTTGCTCTAAAATAATGAATAACTATGTTTAAATTTCTATGTTAAATTTTCTGTATATTTCCCTTAGCTATTGTTTCAAAGTGTATACATTTGTAAATAAAATACCACTTTGGGAAAAAGGATTCACAAGTAAAATTCGTTAGTGAAGAATTAAATATCCCATTGGACTAACTTGTTTAAATCTTATTGAATCTTTAATGTTTAGAAACTAGTTAGAAATGTTTATCAAATCCACTGAACTGCTGAATTTTCACATCTTCTATAATTTACATATTCATTTGGCTTCTAGATGGTTCTACTTGCTAGAGCCTCTGGATAAACACAATGAATTTTCAGGATGACTCTAAATATTTAAAGATTCACCATGAGAAAATCAGGTGAGGTATGAATCAACATACAAGGGGACACCCACAACAACCTGGAATTATCCTTATAGTATACTTGGTATTTGTTTCTCTATATCAAACTGTCAACGTTTTGAGATGGTTGCATCAAAATTTGCAGAAGAAATGTCCAGAATTGTGGCAAACAGATGGTTCTTCCACCATGACAGTGCACCTGCCCACACCATGCTGAGTGTTCAGCAATTTTTGACCAAAAATTACATCCCACACTCTTTGTTCACTCAATCTTTCCCCAAGCAATTTTTTTCCCCAGATGATAAAAGTCCTCAAAAGGTTATACTAGTGTCTAAGAGGTGAAATAAAAAATGGCAGTAGCACTAAAAGGCATCAAAATTGAATTCAAAAGCTGTTTTGAGCAGTGGGAAAAGCATCTTGATAGGTGTATTGCATCAAATGGAGAGTACTTTTGAAGGTGACTGAAATTTAAATATGTAAGCATAAATATACAATTTTTAATAAATAAACTGCAGGGCTTTTTTGGGGGGGGATACCCTCTCATATATAAACCTCAAGATTTGTAATGGAACCTTGCTGGTAATTTGGTAGAATCATAACTTTTCTGTTAGACCAGTCATTTAACTTTTGATGCAAGAAGAAAAACTATGAAGTTCAAATGCTAGTAAGGATCTCTGGACACCATCTGGAACTTTCTGTTCTCTCTAGAGCTCTAAGCTCTCAAAGCTGTATCTTAAATACTCAGATCCCCCAAGGCAATGTTCACAGTATTGTTCATATGATGTGGTTTAGTTTCTTTGTCCACAGGTTTGGAGTTCTTAGGAACTTACTTTACTTAGCACTTACCTATGATAAATGTTTATATATATATATATATATATATTTTTTTTTTTTTTTTTTTTTTTGAGTTGGAGTCTCCCTCGGTTGCCCAGACTGGAGTGCAGTGGCTGCTCCCAGCCACCACAGCCTCGACCTGCTGGGCTCCAGCGATCCTTCCGCCTCAGCCTTCCGAGTAGCTGGAATTACAGGCATGCACCACCACGCCCAGCTGATTTTTTTTATTTATTGTAGAGATGAGGTCTCACTGCCCAGGCGGGTCTCGAACCCGCGAGCTCAGGCAATCCACTCACCTCAGCCTCCCAAAGGTGTGGGATTACAGGCTGAGCCACTGAGCCCGGCTCAATATATATTTTGATTGAAAAACAGAAAAATTCTACATGATGGAGTTCATTAGTGTTCTTCAAACCAACATAAAATAAGGCATTATAACTTTCAAGCAAATTATTCACATCTAAAGTACAAGAATATTTATTCAAAATAATATAAAACAAATTTAAAATCAGGTCCTTAAGAAAGTTTTTGTTTTAATTTTTATTTTAGATTTAGGGGTACATATGCATGTTTGTTACATGGACAGTTTTGTATAGTGGTAGGGATTGGATCTCAGGTGGCCCATTCCACAGCTAGTGAATATTGTTCCAAAAGGTACTTTCTGAACTCGTCTCCCTCCCCACCTACCCCTTATTGGTATCCCCAGTGTCTATTTTTGCCATCTTTGTGGCCATTTAGCTTCCACATAAGAGTGAGAACATGTGGTGCTTTGTTTTCAGTTTCTGAGTCAGTTCATTTAGGATGATGATCTCCAGCTCCTTTGTTGGTTCTGCAAAGAACATGATTTTATTATTTTATTATGGCTGTGTAGTATTCCATGGTGTATATATATATCCCATTTTCTCTGTCCAATCAATTGTTGGTGGGCAAACAGGTGGGTTCCATGATTTTGCTACTGTGAACAGTGTTGCAATGAACATACAAGCACAGGTATCATTTTTAGATATTGATTCCTTTTCCTTTGGGTGGCTCTTTAGTAGTGAGATTGTTGAGTCAAATGGTAATTCCATTTTCAGTTCTTTGCAAAATCTCTATAGAGGTTGAACTAGCTTACAATTCTACTGAAAGTGAATGAGCATTCCCTTTTCTCCACAGCTGTGCCAACATTTGCTGATCTTTAACTTTCTAATAATGATCATTTGGATGGGTGTGAGAAGATATTTCATTGTGTTTTAAATTTGCATTTCCCTAATGTCTAGTGATGTTGAGCATTTTTTCATGTTTGTTGGCCACTTGTGTGTCTTCTTTTGAAAGTGCCTATTCATGTCCTTTGCCCACTTCCTGATGGGGATATTTGTTTTTTCTGTGTTTGTTTGTTTGTCTGTTTGCTTTTTCATGTTGAGTTGTTTGAGTTCCTTGTAGATTTGGATATTAGCCCTTTGCCTAAGGTGTAATTTGCAAATCTTTTCTCTCATTCAGTAAGTTTTCTGTTCACTCTGTTGATTATTTATTTTGCTGTGCAGAAACTATTTAGTCTAATTAAGTACCATTTGTCTATTTTTGTTTTTGTTGCAATTGCTTCTGAGGCCTTCATCATAAATACTTTGTCTAGACCAATGTCTAGAAGAATGTTTCCTAGGTTTTCTTCCAAGATTTTGATAATTTCAGGTCTTATATTTAAGTCTTTAATCCATCTTAAGTGAACTTTTGTATATGATGAGAGATAGAGGTCCAGTTTCATTATCCTGCATATAGCTAGACAATTTTCCAAGCACCTTTTATTGAATAGGGTATCCATTCCACATTGTTTACTTTTGCTGTTTTTGTCAGAGATCAGTTGGTTGTAGGAATATGGTTTTATTTCTGGCCTCTCTATTCTGTTCCATTAATCTATCTATTCTTGTACCAAGATTGTGCTGTTTTAGTGACAATAGTCTTATAGTATAATTTGAAGTCTGGCAATGTAATGCCACCTCTTTGCTTAGAATTGTTTTGGTTATTTGAACTATTTTTTGTTCCATATACGTTTTAAGGTTTTTTTCTAGTTCTGTAAAGAATGAAGTTAGTATTTTGATGAAGATTGCATTGAATCTGTAGATTGCTTTGGGCAACATAGTTTAATAATGTTGATTATTTCAGTTCATAAGTATGGGATATTCTTCCATTTGTGCCATCTATAATTTCTTTCATCAGTGTTTTGTAGTTCTTCTTGCAGAGATCTTTTACCTCTTTAGTTAGCTATATTCCTAAGTATTTTATTTTAATTTTTTGTGGCATATGTGAATGGGATTGAGCTCCTGATTTGGTTCTCAGTTTGAGCATTGTTGATATTTTGAAATGTTACAGATTTTGTACATTGATTTTTTTGTATCCTGAGACTTTACTAAAGTCATTTATCAAATCTAGAGGCTTCTTGGAAAGTTCTTTAGGGTATTGTAGATGTATAATCCTGACATCCATAAACAGGGAATTTTAACTTCCTCTTTTTCAATTTATGCATTTTATTTCTTTTTCTTGCCAGATTGTTCTTGTTAAGACTTTCAGCTTGCATCCCTGTCTTCTTTGTGTTCAGAGGGGGAATATTTTCAACTTTTCTTGATTAATTAGGATGTTGGCTGTGGGTTTGTCATATATGGCTTTCATTATTTTGATCTATGTTCCTAAAATGCCAGTTTATTGAGGGTTTTTATCATAAAGTGATATTGGATTTCTCAAATGTCTTTTATGCATCTTTAAAATGATCATATGGTTTTAATTTTTTCTTCTGTTAATATGGTTGATTGTGTTTATTGATTTGTAGATATTGAACCATTCTTGCATCCCTGGAAAGTCACTTAATCATTATAGCTAATTTTTTTGATATGATGTTGAATTCAGTTTGCTAGTATTTCATTAAAGATTTTTACATCTATATTCATCAGGGAAATACGCCTGTAGTTTTCTTTTTTGTAGTGTCTTTGCCTGATTTTGATATCAGTGTGATACTGGTTTCATAGAGTAAGGAAGGAATCCCTCCTCCTCAATTTTCTGAAATAATTTAAGTAGGATGGGAATCAGTTCTTCTTTGCACATCTGATAAAATTTGGCTGTGAATCAATCTAGTCCTGGGCATTTTTGTTGGGAGGTTTTTAAAAATTACTGATTCAATGTCATTGCTTGTTATTGGTCTATTCAGGGTATCTATTTTTTCCTGGTTCAGTCTTGGTAGATTGAATATTTCCAGGAATGTTTCCATTTCCTTTAGGTTTTCCAAATTGTTGTTATAGAGTTGTTCATAGTAGTCTCTGATGTTCTCTTTTATTTCTGGGGTATCAGTTGTTAGGTCACTTTTGTCATTTCTAATAGAATTTATTTGAGTCTTCTCTCTTTTCTTTTCTTTTGGTTATTCTATCTAACAGTCTGTTGATTTTGTTTATACTTTCAAAGAACCAGCTTTTGGACTTATTGATCCTTTGTATCTTGTTTTGGCCTGAGTCTCAATTAGTTCTGCTTTGATTTTTATCTCTCTTTTTTTCTTTTTTGGCTACCTTTAGATATAGATTGCTCTTGTTTTTTTCTAGTTCCTTATGGTACAAGCTTAGGGTGTTTGTTTCTGATCTCTAGGTTTTTGATATAGACATTAATGTTATAAACTTTCCTGTCAGACTTGACTTTGCTGTGCACCAGAGGTTTTGGTATGAAGTGTCATCTTTTTATTTGTTTCAGTGAATGTTTTTATTTCTGACTTGTTTATTGCTTACCCAATGGTCATTCAAGAACAAGTTGTTGAGTTTCCATGTAGTGGTGCAGTTTTGGGAGCTCCTCTTACTGTTTATTCTAATTGTATTCCACTGTGGTCCAAGAAGATACTTTGTATAATTTTGGTGTTTTTAAATTTATTGAGACTTGCTTTATGGTCAAGTGTATGGTCCATTTTGGAGAATGTTCTGTACAGAGATGAGAAGAATGTATATTCTGCAGTTGGGTGGAAAATGCTGTAGATGTCTATTAGGTCCATTTGGTCGATAGTCCAATTTAAGTCCAGTGTTTCTTTGTTAATGTTCTGTTTCCATGATATGCTTAGAGATGTCAGCGGGTGTTGAAATCACCCACTACTATGATATTGTTGTCAATATGTTTTCTAAGGTCAAGTAGTATTTGCTTCATGAATTTGGGTGTACTGGCATTTGGTGCATATGAGTTTAAGATAGTTAAAACTTCTTGTTGAATTGCATGCTTTATCATTATATGATGCCTTTCTATGTCTTTTTTTAAAAACTACTTTTGGTTTAAAGACTGAGCTATCTTATATTTGGATGGCTACTCCTGCTCATTTTTGTCTTCAACTCATCTAATATATCTTTTTCCACCCATTGACTTTGAGTCTGTGACTGTCTTTGGACAGTAGGTGGGTGTCTTGTAGGCAGTACATGGTTAAGTCTTGTGTTTTTCTTTTCTCCAGTTTACCTTTCTGATTCTTTTCAGTGGGGCTGTTTAGACCATTTATGTTCAGGGTTAATATTAATATATGATGTTTTACTCCTGGCACAGTTTTGTAAGCTAACTGATTTGGGAATTTGATTGTATACTTGCTTTATAGGCTCTGTGAGCTTTGTACTTATGTGATCTTTTGTGAAAGTGAAAGTTGTCATTTCATTTCCAAGTTCAGAATTCCTTTGAGCATCTTGAGGAGCCAGTTTGGTGGGAGTAAATTCCGTTAGTGTTTGTTTGTGAGGAAAGAACTTTATTTCTCTTTTGTTTATGCAACTTAGTTAAGCAGGATATAAGATTTCTGGCTGACTTTCAAAAAAATTATTTAAAGAGGTTGAAAATAAACCCTCATTCTCTTCTTGCCTATAGAATTTCTGCTGAGAAGTCTGTGGTTGGTCTAATGTCCTTTCCTTTATAAGTTACTAAGCACTTTTCTTTTGTTGCTCTTATGATATTTTCTTATATATTGATTTTGAAGAATCTGACAACAATATGTCTTGGTGAGGTTCTTCTTGCAATGTATCTTGCAGGAATTATTTGGACTTCTTGTAACTGAATGTCTAGGTCTCTCTCAAGACCAAGGAATTTTTTTTGAATTATTTCCTCAAATATATTATCTATACATTTTACTTTAACTTCTTCTTCCTTTGGTATGCCTATTATTCTTAGGTTTGGTCACTTTACATAGTCCTGTATTTTCACAGGCTTTGTTCATTCTTTTGAAGTTGTTTTCCTTTGTTTCTGTCTGACTGGGTTAGTTTGAAGTACCTCTTCCATCCCTGAGATTCTTTCTTCCACGTGGCCTACTGCTATAGTTTTCTATTGTGTTTTGTATCTCTACCATTGAGGTTTTTGGGGTTTTTTTAGCTTTGTTTGTTTTTATAGTGTGATCAATATCTCCTTTCATCTTCTAAATTGATCTGCTAATTTCTTTTTGTTGCTTATCAACTTTATCTTGCATCTCATTAAGTTTCTTTATAGTCAATATTCTGAATTTGTTATCTAACATTTCAGGAATTTCATTTTGGTTTGTTTTTGTTGTTGAAGAATTAGTGAATCCTTATGGAGGGGTAACACTGTTTTTTTTCCTACTTTCAGAGTTGCTTCTCTGGTTCTTTCTTATCTGAACGCACTATGGTGGCTAATCTGTATGAGTTCCTTTGTTATAGATAGCCAGTGTATATAAGCTTTACCAAGTGTTGGTGTAATAGCGATGTAGTGTATGTGTGGTCTGATTTACTGGCTCCTGTGAGGTTGGTGTTGTGAGGGTCTCAGGATGTTTAATTTGTGTCTTAGTGGTGTGTACTACTGCCAGCAAATTACCTGTTGTGTTGCATTGTTCAACCTCCAGGCCAGCAGGTTATTCAACGGCTAGACCAGCAAGTGATGACTGTGGGTAAGAACTGGCTACTGTTGATGCAGATGGGTATTTACTTGATCCTTGTTTACTGGAATAAATGTTCTGTTGTCTCAGCAGTGAGCTGGTCTGTGGAGTACACTGTGGTCTGAGTTGCCAACTCAAACCTGGAGCTGGAAGAATCAAGGTAAGTGGGGTCAAACCGAGCAAGCCCACTTATGGGTCCACTGATGACAGGCACAGGCACCTGCTTCGAAGTAGTGTCTGGTGTATAGTCTCTGAGTGCCCAGAAGTGTGTCTCTATCAGAGACTAGGAAACTTCTGCTGCCTCAAGTTCTCTGCTCAGGAAGGGGAGGGCATCCTGAGTTCCTAATCTAGAAGAAAAGGGGTTTCAGGTACCTGTGGTTTTATCTGGGCACTGAGCAGAGAAAGCATTGAAGCACCAAGGACTCTACCCCCTGGGGAAAGAGGTGGCTCAGGATTCTATTCTAGGTGATTGAGTGTGTTAGGGCATGGAGCACAGAAGGCCTAATTGCACAAGGTTTTATGGCTTGGAATGGTGAGGCAGCTTAGGCTACTAATGCTGGTATGTAGAAATGGGGGCTGCTTGATCCTTGATACAGAAGTGGGGCGGGGGGGCACATTTCCCTGACAGACTTGAGGGGCATACTGTGGTACCCTGCAATGACACTTACAGCCTGATTCTGGGTCAGGGAGATGTCTTTGACTTCAGGCCTTACTACCATGGAGAAACTATGGGATCAAGAACTTTCCTGCCATTCAGGCTGCTGATTCAAGGGCAGAACAGTGAGTTCCCTTCTGCTGGTCTCCTGACACTTAAACTGCATTCGGAGATGTGTAGGAGTGGGGAAACCCTACTTTTTCTCAGCATTCCTGGGGCATGCCACCCAACTGGTCTGAGAGGGAGGATGGGGTTTGTAAGAGTGGTGCCCACTGAACAGTTCCAGTTTGCAAAACTGATGCTGGCTGCAGGATCCGCTGTTCCCAAGAAATCGTGGCTGCAGCAATTCTCCTTCTGCTCAAGATGCAGCTTCTAGACTGTGGGAGTGGGGAGCCCCCTTCTAGGCTCCTGTCTTTTAGGCTGCTATTCTGGGTGTTCCTTGTTCAGTCCCCTTTCTATTACTGCCCAGATGGGCAGAGCAGGGTGAGGTGCCCAGGCAGTGACATACAGAGACAAATATCAGGTCATCAATCTGACCCAAACAGCCTGTCTCTCTTTCTGGGAGGGAAACATGACTTTGAGTGGTTCCTCACTGCTCCCAGTCCCAGTCTAGAATAAGCCCAGGTCAAACTGCAAACTCCGGGGTAATCTCAACACTTTCCACCCTGCTATGGCTGTGAGAGGTCCCTGCCCTGCTCCAGTGTGGACAGTCTTCTCTGGGCAGAAACTGAAATGCCTGCAGTGGTCGCTGTTGCTGAAACAACGGACCTGGGCCAAAATGGTGCCTTCCTCACTGACCCAGATTTGGAAGACTACCTATAACTTTACTGGGTGTCTTTCCCTCTCACCAATTCTCAGTCTCCTCTTGAGACATCTGCGGGGCCTGGGAGAAATGGAGTGTTCTCCCATGGCCTGAGTTAAGCAGATTCCTTATTGAAAGGTATGTCTCAGAAGGGATTTTTCAGTCCCATTCCATTTCAGTTCTGGGGTCATGCTCTCTTTTCTCTGCAGAGCGCCATTGAGGGGGCTATTTGCCCTCCTTCACCTTCCTGAGATCTGAGGTGTTCTTTACCATTCTTATGAATATTTGTTTTCTTCTTAAATTGGGGTTCATTGTGTTGGTCTTTCCATACTATTTCACACTGTTCTGATGGTGAGGCACACTTCAAAGCCTCTAATCTGCCATCTTGGCAGAATATTTTAATTTAAAATAATTCTTTTTCCGAATGACTTTTAAAACCAGCCATCCATTTTAACTTTTTCATCCCTAGTTGGGCCCAGAAAGTTAAGAGTTATTTTTCCATAATCTATTGGTTTCATCTGGCATAAACTCGGTTTCTACTTATTGTTGAGAGAACTTGACTATTGAAGAATGACAGCACTTGCTTCTACGCAGGACATCACTGTGACTCTGTCATTTCTGGGTTATATTCCAGATTATGAGTGTCACTAGCAACCAAACTCTTGATTCAGTTCAAAGTTTTCCTGTCTTTTCACCACCAGAAAAGTACAACCAAAACTGGAAGTGATTGGAAATTGTCTATTTTGTGTTGTGTAAAAGAAAGGAGTTATAATAAAATAGTTAAGTGCCCTGCTTTATATTTTAAAAACTTCCCATGCCAGGCACAGTGGCTCATGCCTGTAATCTCAGCACTTTGGGAGGCTGAGATGAGAGGTATGTTTGAACCTAGGAGTTTGAGATCAGTCTGGACAACATAGTGAAATCCTGCCTTTACAAAAAATAAAAAATTTAGCTGGGTGTGGTGGTGTATGCCTATACTCCCAGCTACTCAGAAGGCTGAGGCAGAAGAATCACTAGAGTCCAGGAGTTTGAGGCTATGGTGAGCTGTGTGTTCATGTCACATCATTTTAGCCTGGGTGACAGAAACTCCAACTCAAAAAAAAATTTTTATTTTGCATGCCAATGTCTGTCTTGTATGAAATTCATTTTCTTTAGTTCTATGCATATGTTTATATTAGTAATCATCTAACTCAGCATGTTTCAGTTAACACATTAACTACAGTTTCTGCTTTCTATTTCAGAAACCCTTTCCTTACAAGTTTCTAAAAAAAAAACTTTTTATATCCTTAAAATCTATGTGTTTCAGAGATTTTCTTTTTTTTTTTTTGAGTCAGAGTCTCACTCTGTCGCCCAGGCTGGAGTGCAGAGGTATACTCACAGCTACTCCAGTGTCAACTTGCTGGCCTCCAGCGATCCTTCCACCTCAGCCTTCCAAATAGCTGGAACTACAGGCGCATGCTACCGCACCTGGATAATTTTTGATTTATTGTAGAGACGAGGTCTCGCCAAGTTGCCCAGGCTGGTCTCAAGTTGCCCAGGCTGGTCTCGAACTCATGGGCTCAGGCAATCCACTCGCCTTGTCCTCCCAAAGTGCTGAGATTACAGGCTGAGTCACCGAGCCTGGCCTCGGAGTATTTTCTTTCTTTTTTTTTTTTGAGTTGGAGTCTCACTCTGTCGCCCAGACTGGAGTGCAGTGGCATGCTCCTGGCCACCGCAGCCTCGACCTGCTGGGCTCCGGCGATCCTTCCGCCTCAGCCGTCGGAGTAGCCGGAACTACAGGCGCGGGCTACCACGCCCGGCTACTTTTTTGATTTATTGTAGAGATGAGGTCTCGCCAAGTTGCCCAGGCGGGTCTCGAAACCGCGGGCTTAGGCAATCCACTCACCTCAGCCTCCCAAAGGCGTGGGATTACAGGCTGAGCCACCAAGCCCGGCTGGAGTATTTTCTAAACAACTCTTGTAGGACACAAGCTCTAGGACATACTTTGCAACAAAAGAGGCGGTTTCCAGAGTCAGATAAGTTAGAGAAACATTGTGTACTATATTCTACCTCTTGAAAATTTGCATATAAATATATTAAAAGCTTTGAAGAGCCCTAGAGTGATATTTTCTGTTTATGATATTACTTAATCCAATATTCCAGATACACTTTTCTCTTCTTTTGAACAATACCTATCAATTATTCTTGAATGGAGCTCTAGGAATGACATTTTGGGAAGGTGGCATGGTGTTGTATGGTGTTTGAGTTTTAGAGTCATATTGACTTTTATACAATTCAGTGGCTCTCAAAGTATGAGATCTAGCCAGCAATATCAGTACTTACTATAAATGTGAATTCTCAGGCCCCACCTTTCCACACACGCTAAATCAGAAGTTCTGCAATCTGAGTTTAAAATAACATTCCACATTTTTTTGTTAGATACCAATTCTACTTGTGTCATTCCACTAACTTCACTTCACTCACGTAATAGTTTTGATTGAATGAAATGAGTGGGTGACACAGAAAAGTAAATTTTATTTTTTATTTATTTATTTATTTTATTTAATTTAATTTATTTACTTATTTTGAGTTGGAGTCTCCCTCTGTCGCCCAGCCCGCTCCCGGCCACCGCAGCCTCGACCTGCTGGGCTCTGGCCATCCTTCCGCCTCAGCCTTCCAAGTAGCTGAAATTACAGGCGCGTGCTACCACGCCCAGCTAATTTTTTTAATTTTATTTATTGTAGAGATGAGGTCTTGCCAAGTTGCCCAAGCGGGTCTCGAACCCGCGGGCTCAGGCAATCCACTCACCTCAGCCTCCCAAAGGCGCAGGATTACAGGCTGAGCCACCGAGCCTGGCTAGAAAAGTAAATTTTAAAACAGTGGTTATACTAGTTAGTACATAAGAATGCCTTGCCAAGCGTCATCGCCACAATTAAAATTAAATTAGGCAAAACATGGAATATATTGAATCTCATCATTAAACTGCCAGAAAAACAGGCATGAAACATCTAGACCAATTGGTGTGCTGAGGCTGTGGTGATTAGAGTCCAGAGATGAATAGGGTTGTTCTGGAATAGAAGACAGAGAAATACAGACTTGACTTCTGAGGAAATACAGCTTGAATTTTCTAAAATTATTCTTTGCGTTTGGAGACCATTTCTTCTAAAAAGTCTTATTTCTCTTAGGCTGTTAGAAAAGTGAATCACTAATACTTGGACTAAAATTTCATTTCGTGGATTTTGTCTTCAGCTAAAGAACAAAAGTAGTGTCAAATGAACAAGGAATGGGGTAGACTTAATACTGTCAGTGCCTTTTTCTGAGTAAATTAGCTCTAGAGTTTCTATATTTTACTTCTGAAGAAAAATTACAGTGAGCCACAATTGTCAACATAATTTTATTTTTTAATTTTTAATTTTAAAAAATGCTATATTGCATATTGGGCTGAAAAATATTTCATCATCTGCAAATATTCATAATGAATTAGACAGACACCATATGTGCATAGTTGTATACATTTAACTCCAATAGCTAACCTGGTTAAAAATAAAAAGTGAAAAAATGGCCTTTTGTTTACGTATCTTATTTTAGAAACTTAAATTATATAATATTGTGTTGCACAGATTAGCCCTTTTAAGTGTATATCTTCTAGAGAATTCTAGGAAGATCTAGCATTCTAAATTTCAAAATATTTGAATAATTTACTACAGTAATGTTAAAACTGGGACAGGTTAGATTATGCTGTGGATGCAACTCAGAAATCTCAATGACTTAAAACAACAAAGCTGTAGTCTTTGTGCACAATAGATGTGCAGGAAAGACACTCATTGTGTCTCTGAGAGACAGTGCTGGTATCATTTTAAAATAAGGTATAGTAATTGACAGAAAGCTACAAGAAGAGTTTTATTAATATTTTTATCAATGAAACATTTATTAAGCCAAAAACTAGAGTCAGAAACATGCAGTTTTGCTCAGAATTATTCCTCATTTTAACATGTGAACTAGGCATATACACAAATTATTTTGAGACAAAAACATCAAGACGATTGCAAGACGCCCTCAAGGAATCACCAATTTGACTCCAAGTGAAATCTTATTATCTGTAGGATTTTCTCCTCCTGACAGTTGTGCGATGTGGGGAGAAGCAGATAGAAATTAAGCAGGCACTAAACTTGCCACTTCATACACATATGTCCACTTGGTGATACACGTTTATCTTTCCTTCCTTGTTCCAAATTTTTAAAAAAGATAATGATGTTTTTACATCATTTATGTGACAGCATTACTGAATATTGACAGGAATAACAATTTTCAACAGAATCTTTTAGCAAAAACCTTTCAACATATCATTTTTCTATAGGGCCACAACTAACTGACCACATATGTTCCAGATATGTTACTTGTAGTATTATTGCCAATTCTCACAAAAAGTATTATAGCTCCTGTCTTTATTTTATTTTTTAAAATTTTTTTGTTTTCAAATTGTGGGGTACAATTCAGGGTTGGTTATACAAACATTCATTGTTCAGGTACCCCTGTTGATGAAGTATGCCCCCCCAGTCAGATTTCACCCATTGCCATTCCCACCTTCCCCCACCACTGCAGTTTCCATCTACTGTCAGTCCTTTTCTTATAGCATTATAGTAGTTGTTAATGGTTCACTTATGAGTGAGAACATGTGATACTCAGTTCTTTATTTCTGTGAAAGATCACTCAGTATTATAGACTCTAATTCCATCCAGGTTGCTGAAAAGTTCATGATTTTGTTCTTCTTTATGGATGCATAATATTCCATCATGTATATGTACCACATTTTTTTATTCAGTCCTCTTTTAATGGGCAGCATGGTTGGTTCCATGTTCTTGCTATTGTGAACAAGGCTGTGATAAACATACGTATGCAGGTATCTTTTTTATAGAGTGATTTGGGTTAATCTGGGTATATTCCCAGTAGGGGGATTGCGGGGTCATAAGGAAGATCAATTTTTATAACTTGTAGGAATCACAGCACTGATTTTCACAGAGGTTGTCTAGTTTACACTCCCAGCAACAGTGTAGAAGTGTTCCCTTTTCGCCACACCCTCTCCAGCATCTGTTATTTTTTGAGTTATTGATGATGGCCATTCTGACTAGAGTTAGGAGGTATCTCAGTGTAGTTTTAATCTGCATTTATTTGATGACTAGTGAGGCTGACCATTTTTTCATGTATCTGTTGGCTGCTCATATGTCGTCTTTTGAGAAGTGTCTATTCATATCTTTTGCCCACTTTGTAATGGGAGTGTTTGTTTTTTTCTTTTCAGCATGTTTGAGTTCTTTATAGATCCTAGATATTAGGCTTTTTTCAGAGTTAGCAAATATTTTTTCCCAGTCTGTGGGTTGTCTCCCTGCTCTCTTGATGGTTTCTTTGGCTTTGCAGAAGCTTGTCAGTTTGATAAGGTCCCATTTGTCTATCTTATCTCTTATGGCCTGGGCATTTCGGGTTTTGCTCAGGATGGGTTGCCAGTTCCAACTTTCATAAGGGTGTCTCCTACATTTTCTGGGATTCTTATAGGAGGTTTTACCTTTAAGTCTCTGATCCATTTAGAGTTAATTTTTGTGTATGGGGATAAGTAGGGGTCCTGTTTCAATCTTCTGCATGTGATCAGCCAGTTTTCCCAACAGTATTTACTGAATAGGTTCTCGTCTCCCCAGTGGTACTCGGTGGAGGCTTTGTCAAAGATGAATTGGTTGAGAAATTGAGGTTTTGCTTCTGGAATCTCAACTCTATTCCATTGGTCTATATGTTCTTGTACCAATACCAGGCAGTTTTGATTATTGTAGCTTTATAAAAAAGTTTAAAGTCTGGGAGTGTGATACCTCCTGTTTTGTTTTTTTGCTGAGGATTGTTTTGGCTATTCTTGGTCATTTATGTTTCCATATGAATTCCTGTATTGTTGATTCTAGGTCTGAGAAGAATGTTGCTGGTACTTTGATGGGTATTGTGTAAAATCTGTAGATTGCCTTAGGTAGAATGGACATCTTAACAATGTTGATTCTTCCGATCCATGAGCATGGAATATTTTTCCACTTGTTTGTGTCATCTTTGATTTCTTTGAGCAGTGTTTTGTAGTTTTCATTGTAAAGGTCTTTCACATCTCTGGTTAGGAAGATGACAAGGTATTTCATTTTTTTGTGTGTGGCTATTGTGAATGGGATTGTACTTTTTATTTGAGTTTCTATTTGTTTATTATTGGTGTAGAGAAATGTGATTGTCTTTTGCACATTTATTTTATACCCTGAGACTTTGCCAACATCTTTATCAGTGCAAGGGGGTTTTTGACAGAAGCTCTTAGGTTTTTGAGGTATAGAATTATGTCATCTGCAAAGAAGGATAACTTGATCTCCTCTTTTCCTATTTGAATACTCATGATCACCTTCTCTTTTCTGATTGCTCTAGCCAGGACTTCCAATACTATATTGAACAGGAGGGGTGAGAGTGGGCATCCTTGTCTTCTTCCAGTTTTCAGGGGAAATGGTTCCAATTTCTGTCTGTTTAGCAGTATGCTAGCTGTGGTTTTCTTGTAGATGGCTCTTACTATTTTGAGTCATGTTCCATCTATGCCTAGATGTTCGAAGGTTTTTATCAAGAAAGGGTGCTGGATTTTATCAAAAGCTTTTACTGCATTTAATGATATAATCATGTGGTTTTTGTTTTTACGTCTGTTGATGTATTTAATTACATTTATGGTCTTACGGATGTTGAACCAGACTTGCATCTCAAGGATGAAGACTCCTTGGTAGTGGTGGATGATTTTTGATATGTGTTATTGAATATGGTTTGCTAAGATCTTATTGAGAATTTTAGCATCTATGTTTATCAAGGATATTGGTCTGTAGTTCTCTTTCTTTGTTGGATCTTTACCTGGCTTGGGTATCAATGTGATGTTAGCTTCATAAAATGATTAGGAGAGAGTTCCATCTTTCTCAATTGCCTGTAATACCCTCAGTAGAATTGGTATCAGTTCCTCCTTGAATGTTTTGTAGAATTCTGCTGGAAAGCCATCTGGTCCAGGGCTTTTTTTTGTAGGTAGTTTTTTATGACATAGTCAATTTCCTGGGTTGTTATTGGTCTGTTTAGGGTCTCGATTTCTTCTTGTTTCAACCTGGGGAGGTTGTGTGATGTCAGAAATTCCTTCATTTCCTTTAGGTTTTCTAGTTTGTTTCCATACACGTAAGTGTACGTAGTAGTCTCTGATAGTCTTTTGAATTTCTTCAGGGTCAGTTGTGACTTTACCTTTTGTGTTTTTGATTGAGTTTATTTGGGCTTTTTCTCTCTTTTTCTTGGTCAGTTTAGCTAGGGGACCATCAATCTTGTTTATCCTTTCAAAGATCCAACTTTTTGTTTCGTTGATTTTTTCGTATCAACTTGTTGTCTTCTATGTCCTGGATTTGGGCTTTTATTTTGGTGATCTGGATTCTTCTGTTGAAATTAGGGTTTTTGTGGTCTTGCTTTTCCAGCTACCTTAGGTGACTTGTTAGGCTTTTAACTTGTGATCTTTTCATTTTCTTCATGTGTGTTTCCATTTTCTTCATGTATAATCATATGAATTCCCCTCTTACTACTGTTTTCATGGCATCCCAGAGGTTTGGTAAGATGTTTCTTCATTTTCATTTGTTTCCATGTACCTTTTAATCCTTGTTTTGATTTCATTGTTGACCCAGGAGTTGCTTAGCATCATACTGTTTAGTGTCCATGTCTTTGAGGGTTTGGGGGGAACTTGGTTGATGTTGATATTTATTTTTATTCCACTGTGGTCTGAGAAGGTGCATGGCAAAATTTCAATCTTATGAAATTTCTTTATGTTTGATTTATGGCCAATTATGTGGTCAATCTTGGAGTACATTCCATGCGGTGATGAGTTGAATGTATATTCTGTGGTCATTGGGTGGACTGTTCTGTAGGTATCAATTAAGTCCCTTTGTTCAAGAGTCTCATTGAGGTTCTGGATCTCCTTGTTGATTTTTTTGTCTTGAAGATCTGTCCCGGGTTGTGAGTGTGGTACTAAAGTCCCCAGTTATGATCGTTTTTGAGTCAATCTCTTTTTTACATTTGACCAGAAGCTGCTTTACAAATGTTGGTGTTCCTGTGTTGGGTACATATATGTTTAAGATAGTTATTTCTTGTTGATAGATTGAACCTTTTATCATTATATAGTGATCTTCTTCACCTTTTTAAATTTTTATAGCTTAAAGTGTATTTTGTCTGAAATTAAGATTGTAACTCCAGCTTTCTTTTGTGTCCATTTGCCTGAAGTCTTGCTTCCCATCCTCTTACTTTGAGTCTGTCAGTGTCCTTTCTGGTGAGAGGAGTCCCTGTGAGACAATATATTGTTATCTCATGATATTGTATCCCTTTTGCCATTCTATGTCTTCTCAGTGGTGCATTTAGTCCATTCACATTTCTGGCTAATTATTGAAATGTGAGAGTTTATCCCTGTCATGAGGTTCTTATAGAAGTGTTTTTGTTCCTGTTCTTTTGTTGTGTTTCTTTTGATTTTGGGTTAATTCATTTGTGTGTTCAATCTTTTTCCTGCACTCTTGTGAAGAACATTGTTCTTTTTTCCCTTTCTTCTGTGTTTACACTTTCTTAAGTATTTCTTGTAGTGCTGGTCTAGAGGCAGCATAAGTTCCTAGGCATTGAATGTCTGGGAAAGATTTTAATTCTCCCTCACTGATGAAGCTTAGTTTAGCTGGGTAGGTTATTCTTGGTTGAAATTGATTATCTTTGAGAACTTTGAAGATTGGGCTCCAAGCTCTCCTAGATTGAAGTGTTTCTGTAGATAAATCTGCTGCTATTCTAACTGGTCTTCCCAGTAGGTAGTCTGACCTTTATCTCTTGCTGCCTTTTGGATTTTTTCTGTTATACCTACTTTGTTTAAGCAAATTATTATGTGTCTAGAAGTTTGTCTTCTCATTGTTGTCTTGCAGGAGTTCTCAAATCTCTTGTGTTTGGATGGTTGCATCATTGATGAGATGAGGGATGTTTTCTTGAATAATTTCATGGAATGCTTTTCCAGAGTGGTCTTGGTTTCTCCTTCTACCTCAGGAACCCAATTATTCTTAGGCTCAACCTCTTGAAGTAATCACTCATCTATTGAAGGTTTTGTTCAGTCTTTTTAAGCTTCTTTTCTATGATTTTGACAGTTTGGGTTAGTTCTAGATTTTGGTCCTCACACTCTGAGATTCTTTCTTCTGTATGATTAATTCTGCTTTCCATGCTTATCAGTTGTTATTTATTTTATTCACAGTATTCATTACTGCTGTTATGTTAGTTCCTTCCTATTTTCCTCTTGTCTCTCCTCAATTCTTTTAAATCTCTTTATTAATGTCTTGATATCTGGGTTTGTTGTTTGAGACCAGTCATTTTGGGGGCTCTTCATTTTTTGTATTCTGAAATCTGTTTTCTCAGTGTCTGACCTTTTAGGAGTCTGTGAGAGATCTATCTTCTTCTTTTGGTTTTTCTTCATTTGTGTAGACTCCCCCCCACTCATTTTTTTTCCTTCTCTTCTTAAATTCTGTTTTTCAGGGATGGCGGGATTTCTTTTACTTCTTTTTGCTCAATCTCCTATTCTACCTTATATGGATCCTCTGGCTTTGTTCACTTCTGAAGCTGGACTGTGGGTTGGGGGTTGTACTTTTTGCAATTTTGAGATTTAGTTGAGGGAGAGCTGTGATTCAGAATCTATCTGCAGATCCCAGTATCCACCGACAGGTATATGGGCACCCTGGAACCCATTTCCCACTGCCTTACAATCTGTCCATGGAGTGAGGGTTTTGGTTTGCTCCCTGGAACAAAATGAGATAAGAAAAAGAAAAATAATGGAAGAAGGGGGGGGTCAAGAGAAGGTGGAGTGAAAGAAGAGTAAGAGGGAAAACAGAGAGACATACCAGCTAACAAATGAAAAGAGCACAAAGACAGAAAAGAGAGAAAAGAAAAAAAACCCTAGAGCATACAGGTAATCAAACAAACACAAAGTCTAACAAAATCCTGCCTGTTGATGTGCCCTTCCCCTACACAAACAGGGAGTCTAAAGAATAGAGAGAAGAAAGAAAGAAAAAAAATCAGTAAAATAACAAAAGCAAAGCAAGTATGAAAATGTTATTAAAACCAGAATCATAGAGAAGAAAGAAAAAAAAAACTAAAACAAAAAGCAAACAAAAGTGTGCAAAACAAACAGTCAAAAATAAAAAAATAAAAACATGGAATCAGACTGGTTCTTGATGTCCTTCCTGTATGTCTAGAGTCCCTTCACTTCTGATCTCTAGCCCCTCACCTCTGCTCTCATAGCAGGCAAATAAGGTTATTCATAGTTTGGGTCAGTTGCCTCAGGCCTACTTTGGGAGGAGGGTGAGTCAGATCTGGGTTCATTCAGCTTACTGCTTGCCGGGTCTGCCACACAGATCTGAGTTGTTTGTGTCTGATTCAGCCTGGGGGAGGGGCTTATGTCGCTTCCGGTTTGATGAGATTATCTTAGGCAACAAGTTGGAGGCTGTGCAGAGCTGGACGGGTCAATGCAAATCTCTTCCTGGTCCTGGGTCAAAGAAAATGGCTGTGGTGGGCGGCTTCTCACTGGGCATGGACTCCTCTCTGGTTTTCCCTGGTCCTCACTCTCCACTGATCAGGTCCAGGGCTCTAGCTGATCCATTATGACAAGTGATGGTGTGGGCCAGGCGATGGGAATCAGCTGGATTCAGCAGGCTTTTCTCAGGCGCATTGTCGAGAGCAGCAGACGATCCTGCGCACAATGTGGAATCTTGCCGGCCAGACTCCAATATCAGGACAGTGAGGGCCTGCATTCGCCCGCAGATTTGCGACCCGGTGCATGCACCTGAGTATCCCCTCAGATGAACTTTCACTCCCACGAGTTCCCGCCCACTCATGCAGAGAATCTTTATGAACACTTGCGGCCACGGAGACTCTTACAGTCCAACCTGTTGGTTACCATCTTAGGCTCCTCAGCTCCTGTCTTTAATATGATGGAACTCTAGCTCCAAGAGAGTCCTTAATGTATGCAGTAGACTTTAAATTCTATGTAGACTAATGTTTGTTAGATATGTAGTAGAGATTCATACTAAACATTAGACAATTAGTATGTATAATAGTCTCTAAGCTCCATGGAGGAGCAGCTGTACTTGTCATTCATTGAGTCCCTGGCACCTAGCAAGGTGCTTGTTACACAATAGGTTCTCAATAATATAGACCAAATGAATTGATTTAATAATGAATGAACACATATGAGGCGATTGGAATTAGACCAAACTCTGTATAGCTCCAAAACCTAAATTTTATGCAATGTTTGTGCTACCTTCAATGATGTCCTGTCATCTGTAAAAGAATGTCTGAATGTGTGGCAATGAAAGATGTACATGACCTTGTACCAGTCTTTCTAGTATTATCTTCCGCTATGTTCCATCTTGTGATATACCTTTTGGTTTAGACCAGGATATTCAGATCTGCTTAAATTTCCAATGTTCATTTCTTTCCCTTAACTTAAACTTCAGTCACATCTAAAATGTGATCCCTTGTCCTCATCTATCACCAGTAGTTCTCACCTTGGTCTAGTACTTCTGCCTAGGAAGTTATTTGGTTGTATGGGGAGCATTTTTGGCTCTTACACATGACTGGGCACCTCTGTTAACAAATAATGAGGAATCCAGGGATGCTGAATATCTTGCGATGCAAGGGGTCATCCTGCGTAATGAAGAATTATGTATGTTCTTATACCCAAATAGCAATAACCTAAACACCATTGAGAAACAATATGTGTCTAACTCAGCCTAGAGTCAGCACTATGTAGCCATGATTAGCATTCGAGCTACCCAATTTTTAATCCCAGCTGTCACTGAACTAGTTATATTATTTTGAGTCATTTAGTCTTTTGTAAATTCAGTTTTCTCATCTGTGAAATGTGTTTAATAATGCATTTCAGCAATGAGGTAAAGAGTAGAGATGAGGGAAAAAAAACTTTATTACATAGTTTTTTTTTGTTTTATTTTTTAAATAGGTGAAAGCTATACTTAACAATACCCTGGAAGCCAACCAAGTCCCACTCTTCTGAAGACCTGTTATTTCAGCTGAGAAAGTCCTTTCCTTTTCCTCAACCATGTTATTTTAGTCAGGGGTTTTTAGTTGCAAGAAACAAGAACTTGTTCAAGAGGGGAAAAAAGGAAGTTTCTTGGCAAAATACTGTATCAATTAGGACTCTCTGTGTTATAAGAGACAAAGTAAAACTGATTTAATAAAGAGCTATATTAGTTCACATAATTTATAGAATATTGTAAGATTCATATAGACAAGAAGACTATAATCTCTTTGAGGGCAAAAGTTCTATTTGTTTTACTTATAGATGACTTTATTTTCATCCTCCATATAATAGCTCCCTGGCAAATCAAGACCCACACCCTTCTAACAATAGCTGCTACAGTACCGGATATCATGTCCTTACTAGTACAGGGAGGAGAATGGGTGCTTCTATTAATAGTAGATCCCAAGGAAGAAATAACTTCCATCTTTCTCAGAAACTCATTGCATCATTAGTCTTTGGGAGAGATTATAGATCTATTGCTAAACCAACCACAGGGGAAGGGGATGGGATGGGAGTTGGAATTGTTTTTTAAAAATATTGTTGAGCCAATTAGAACTCAGTCATGAATTTGAGTTAAATCAACCCTCTCCCTTTCCCAGACAACTGAGAATGGAAGAGGAGTGGCTTCTCAAAATAGGAAGATTGTTAGCACATAGGGAGTGGAGTGGGATAATGTAGCACCAAACGTGACCACTATAGTAATAATAAGGACTACAGTTTAGATTTTTCCAAGAATAGAGAATAAGTAGATAGACAGCTGAAAAACTTAATTTAGTAATGCCTTACCATGTGCAAAACCTTGCTTTCAGCTCTGAGGCTATGAGAGTGGGACGAAAATGACCACCACTTCCATGTATGGGAGCTAGTCTTCAGATAGAGAAGATAGTCAAACATAAAGGCAACTAAGACTTAGAAGTCCCCTTCCCTTCCTATGAACAGCTTGCTTGCAAGTCTATTTACTTAGAATTTCAAAGAGAATAATACAACAACCATTATCAAAATGTATCAATGGTGAGCAGAGTTTTTATGTTTTTGTTTTTATGTGGAATCGTTTCTTTGCACGTATAAAAGTTGTAGAGTTTTTTTTAATTTTGTTTTGCAAATGAAATGTTTCAAATTGTGGGGAAGTGTGATGCTAGGAGTAGTACATAGGGCCTTGGAAGTGCTGAAAAATAATGGCAACAGAGAGTTGCATGAATACAGAATCTACATCTAGATCTAAGCTTCAGGAAGGTTTGGAAATTAGCAGTCTCCACTTGATAGGTGGGCAGATGAGTGATGTTCGTAGGGATGAGCAACTCTGTGAAAGCAGGGGGTAAAGATACGAGCAGTTTACTTGCCATACTTGAAATCTTACATTAGCCATTATGTTCAATAACTCTTTCACCATGTAGCCAAACAAGGAAGCTCAAATAAAACATTTTGAATCTTAATGTTTTATTTCTTCAAGTAGATTCTATTCTCACATTTTTTTTACCTCATCTTGTGCACTTAACAAACTAGTGGTACTAAGTATACTTAGAGATCATTAGTCATTGTGTTAAATGAACCCAAATGAAAAGAAAAAAAACTAGAGTAAATTTTTGGAATAGATATATCTGTTATCAATTTTCAAACCCAATTTTGTCCCTCTGGACTCTTGGAAAATAAATTAAACCATAAGATCATTGTATATTCCAGCCCTACTGGGGGAACTTAGCAGGAAATCATTAATCAAGTAATAAGGGACAGTAATGTAAATTCATTCTCAAATAAATTATGTGAATAAACACTGGGATTTTTACAGTTAGTAAAGGACCTTTTTGCAGGATGTGGAAAAATTCATACAGTGGTCAGGGATAATACCAACTCTTCAATATTAACCAAATGATCTCATGAAGAAAGCTACGGTGATAAGTAAAATACAGATCAGGCTGTGGACAACATTTATCTTACCAAGAAGTCAGTATTAGCTCTATTTGCTGAGGTTCTTGAATAGAAACCCATGGAAATCTTCACAAATTCTGTGAAACACCTCTACTCTCATCCCCAGGAGTGGAATGAAGGTTTATATATGTGTGACAAAGTATATCTTTCTGGGAAAAGAATCCACAAATTCCCTTCCTTGGTTTTTTTTTTTTGGTGTTTTTTTTTGAGTCAGAGTCTCGCTCTCTCCCCAGGCCGAACGAAGTGCAGTGGCATGCTCATGCCCACCACAACCTCGACCTGCTGAGCTCAGGTGATCCTTCCAAGTAGTGGAACTACAGGCATGTATGTTCCACCACGCCAGGCTAATTTTTAAAAAAATTTATTGTAGAGAGGAGTTCTCACCAAGTTTCCCAGGCTGGTCTCAAACACCTGGTCTCAGGCATTCTTCTCACCTGTCTCTAAAAGCGCTGGGATTACAGGCATAGCCACTATGCCCAGCCCCTCAATTTTTAAAGATATCTGTAACCTAAATTTAGATTCACTGTTTCATAGTTATTATCAAGGAAAATATGTGGCCAATAAAAACAAAGCTGTTAAACGCTTTGCTGTTACCATTAGCCAATGTGTACCTAGTGAAGACTTTTAATGAGGTGTCTTGCAATGCAAATCTGAAGAATCATATTCGCCACTTTAGCCAATGGAACCTCTATTTTTCTGGTCAATCAAGTATGAGTCTACACTTGCATCATACCTGAATCTGCTCTTTTGTTTATATCTCACTTTCAATCCACAAGCGCTTTCTGTCAAGTCTAACTTCATTATATACCCACGATTCAACCACTGCTCTTCATTTCCACTGTTACCACGAGGGTCCAAACCACTATCATATTTTGCCTAGATCTTTGCAATAGTCTTTTAATTGGTCACCCTGCTTCTGCCTCTGTACCTTTCCACTCTACTCCCAATATAGCAGTTGCAGAGCTCCTGTCAAAATAAAGTCAAATGACACATTTCCTGGGTTCAGTATATTCCAATGCCTTCCAGTTTTATTCAGAATTGTAAAATATTATTATCAATTTTTAAATAAATTAACAAATTATTATTAATTCAGAAAAAGCCAAAGTATGTTATTTGACTTATAAGACCCTATATGACATGGCTGCCCATTATCTTTCTAACCTCATCCTCTGCTATTCTCTCTCACTCACTGTTTCTAGCTTCATTCGTTTCCCTATTGTCTCATAAATGTATCAAGTTTATTTGTGCCTCAGGGAGCTTGCTTCCTGGAATGGGCTTCAGCCAGCTAATCTCAAAACTTGCTTTCACTTTAGGTTTTCATTTAAAAGTCCCTTTTCCTGGCTTGGCTACCTTGATGAAAATCTCAAACTCAACTGCCTTAGCTGCCTCATTTTTTCTCATCTGAAATATAACATACATATTTACTTACTTTGTTTGTTGTCTTCTTGGCTAGAATATGTTGTCACAAAGGCCAAGATATTTGTTGGCTGAATACACTGCTATATCCCCAGTGCCTCAGGCAGCACCCGGGACACAGTAGGTACTTACTAAACCTTTGGAAGACATGCTGGTTTACCCCATTATTGTCATCCAGATTTCAAGTACTTTGACTTGCAAGAATGAAGAACATTCAACTCTCCTTATTAGCTCTAGATACAGATCACACGATGTTTATGTTCCATTTGAAATAAAATATTTTATTTTAATTGAGACAGGCCAGTGAGTAATTATATATATAAAACTTTGTCATCCAATGGATCAATATTCAACACATTGCTTTGCTGTTTATATATTTGTAAAATATGAATGATGATATCCACCTTGCATAATTCTTATGAGAATGCTAACACTTAGCTATATCAAGTGTTAAGTATTATCACTCATTGCAGTGATAAAAGATAAATGATATGCAAGGAGGAGATTTACAGTTGGGTTACTACCTTTTTTAAATGACCAGCTAAAAGTGTCTATGTCATAGAGCCAAGCATAAGATAATAATTAATTTTGTTTTGTTTTAAATAGTAACCCTCTGCCTCGTTTAGTGACTTTGGTCGTTTATACTAATTTGATTAATTTAAATGCTTTCTTGTCTCACCACACACTAATTTTTAAAAGTGATTTAGGGCTACTCTCTATAGCAGGTTTTATTTGTCATTTTATAAGTCAGGGAACATGACCTTTGACTCAGGTAATGTTGTTTATGATGCCAAATAATGAACTATGCTAACTTCTAGGATTCTAGGTGGTCAAATTATTCCATTCTCAGTAAATTATATAAATATATATTTCTCTAAGAGCCATAATCAGGTGTACTATTCTTATTTGTATTGATCTGATCATCATATTGACATCTTTTGCCTGAAAAGTCTCCTTTGGGAATATTTGATGAGTGTTTATTGAAATTGTCATCAATAGGTGGTGAAAGTACAAGATTCAGCAAATTTCATTCCTCTATTTTAGTTTAACAAAAACAAAGGACATGTCATTATTTAGAGTTTTAATTGCTTTAATTAAAAGATGAAAGTAATTTGAATTGTCTAAGTAACTTTGTTAGGTAAGTGAATAAATAATAGTTGTCAAACATGTATTAATCTTATTTTCATTTGTAGTAGACCCTCAATGGCTTGGGGCAGGAATATTCCAACTCTGCGAAAGCTATGAACTAGTCCAAGAGCACTTTGTGCTCCTAACGATGATATTGCCCTCTTCTATGATCACTTAGGGCCAAGCATTTGTAAACTAGCTAAGTCACTTATGGAAAACCCTCATCCCCTCCATTAACTTTATTTCTTCTCTTATTAGTATACGTTTTTCTTCCTTGTGTCCCAAGTGCCAAAACCTTCTTTCTGCAGAATATGGTTCTAATAAAAGAAAGGAGGCTTCCAAGTATTGGAAATTTGTTGTGTTACCTCTCCTCAAGGTATGTCATTTGAAAGCAAGTTTGTGAGAAGAGATTGAGGGTCAAATAAAGTAATGCATGAGCCACAGTAAACCTTTAAAATGTTTTGGATAAGCTTAGTATCATAAATCACTCCAGGTAGACAAGTACCTACCTAAAAAACCTAGCAATGTGTATTTTTGCATCGTCCTCACTTTGTAGAATACCTGGTGGCTCACTTACGAGGGTCTGTTCAATATATTCCTAAGCCTATTTCTTGTTTTTCATTGGTCTCTTTATTATATATAAATTCTTCCCCCTACATATCTTCCCATAGGAACGACTACAGAATTCTGTATAGAGTGGACACATGCTCAATACCTGCTCAATAAATGTTTGGAAAATCAAATTGAATAAGTATTGACTGACCTCAACTGCCCTTGCTCCCTAGGCAACAGATTTGGACCAATTAGCTACTGTTTTTCAATGCAATTGTGTAATGGATACAACTAATATTTGGGGTTCTTGGTTGATCACACAATTATTCACTCACTTACATATCCATTCATTTTATTAATATTTACTATGTTCCTACTTCATGTAAGGAAAATATATGGGCACATGCTGAAAATATATAGACAACAATGATTGATTTCTTGGTCACAAGGGCGTATAGTAGTAGTTACTCCACATAAAGTAGTGACAGATAGGTTTGGAAAAAATTAACTCTCACATCATTAGAGAATAGTCTATTGTCTAAATATGTAGAAATGTAGTAAGTCGAGCCTCACTTGTGCCAGAAAAAGAATGTCATTATTAGTGTGGAATGACAGCTATGAAATTCCCCATACACCAACTATCTTTTCTAAAAGAATTTCTCTAAAATTCATCTGCATTAAAGTTCTTAATTTCATTTGTTCATTCATTCAACAAGAAAGCAACTATCAAGCAACTTATTATATCCTGGGCATGATTTTAAGTGTTAAGTATAAAAAGATAGAAAAACAGAAACAAAGGTATTTAAAATGATCAAGCATATGGGGGACCATAGAGTAACCCTATGCAATCAAATGATGAAATTTACAAAAAATAAAAGTTTTTGCCATTTTGTGATATGAATATTTTTGCTTTATTTCTCTTTCTGTAAGATAAATAAGAAAATAAAATGTCAGCTAAGGTTAAGCTTTAGGTTTTTTCCCTCCCTCTTACATCTATGAAGGTCATCCTTTGTTATTCATGTACAAACTGTAGGATAATTACTTCAAAATACATTTATGATAACATCAATAGAAGAATATAATTTTTCATTAAAAGTCAATTGTTTGTGTCTTTTCAAACTGGAATCTCAACTTTTTTGACTGAATAGGAAAGCAAATTAAGTTGAGTAAAAGAGTAAGTTGCTTGACTGGATTTATTCATTTATTTGAATGGTCAACCCAGCATAAATATTTCCACTATTTGCATTTTTAGATACTGAAACTGCACAGGTACCTATGTTTCATTTGTTGACAAAAGTAATTTAAACATATTATTAACTCAAAAGTGCATAATATGCAAAAGTAATACTTTATTTAAACTTTACTTTTTAATGATTTTCCCACATACAATGAGACATAGAAACTATCAGTCTGTAATGTGTAATTTTTGACATTTGGAGTTCTTATGAGTTTTGTTCTATTAAATCTACATTTCAATTAGATTGTAATTTCTTTTTCATGACATTTGCAAAATAAAGGAAATTGCATCTTTTATTATTGTCTAACAATTTATTTGTAATGACCTGATTTTTATCTCATTTATGTTGCTGCTACATAGCATATAATAACCACTAAGATTGAATTTTTTTCATTGTAAGGTTGAACCCTCCTAATTTGTCAAATCTGTTATTTGAACAAGTTGAATTGCCAGCTTTTATCTCAATTTCTTGACTGCTGCTTAAGAGGATTAGAGGCCTTGGTCAGCTTTACCAGGGTGGCTGACCGTAACAGGCGCCATTGCAGCTCAGATCCAAAAATCAATGAAGTGTGACTCATTGAGCCTGATTGACTGAGCCTCAATTGCCCTGTGGAAAAAGCTTAATGCTGGTCTTCCCTAGTTACCCAAACCAAGTCAGACAGACACCAGCAGCTTCCTTCTTCCTTTTAAGTCCAAATATTAGGGAAGGAATAGAAAGAGAGGGGGGGGGGAGAGATAACAGTAACAACAAAACTACGAAGAAAAGAGAATTGTGCCCAGAGACATACTGTGATTTATCATTTTACTAAGTATTCAACTTCTCTGATTAGACAGTCTTTTTAAATTAAAAATCACTTAAAATTCCTAATTATCATCATCTCATTTTTTCCTTCTAGTTTCAGTAAGCAAATTTACAAATATAAATACAAATTATCAAAAGTAAGCCTTGTATTTGAAATATATATATGTTAATTTATAGCCATAAAGAAAACTAACTATATGGCCTTTCTCATTTTTTATACTATAAAAAAATACTGTGAAATATATGTACTTATTCTGATGTTCTTTCATCTGTTTACACTGTAATTGAGTAAATTATATTAATGATCATCATTCTCATATATTTTAGAGGTAAGGGAAAGGAATCATCTTACTCCATTTTGAAGGTATTCATATAAAGAAAAAGACAGTGATCGATTCATTTTAAAAGTGAAGTTTTTTTTTCTCCTCCTAAGGAAGCTTATTATTTTAAAAAAGGGTCTGAATAACTACATCTTGTGTTAAAATAGTTTTATCAGAAGTTATGCAACTTAAAGTTACCATAATCACTCAAGAACTTGATGGGCCTTTTACCAAATGTTATTTCTTTAATTATCAATAATTAGGAACAATTGGGCAACATTTTCTAGGAAAAATAGAGCCCCTAGGGAACAACAGTATTTTATATCATGGAATCAGGGTGTTCTAGAGACTTTCAAATTATATTTTACAATTGTCTAATTATAGAGATCAGAAACAGAAACTCCCCAAGTTAAGGAACTTGACCTAGGTCACAAATCAATTGAACTTCTTAAAATGAAGAATGAGGAGCTTGACAGGGAGGATTTTAAGAGGCTTTAAAAGGATAGAAAACTTAAATCACAGTCATTTTCATATGAGTTGGAATATTATTAGGATCATCTTGCCAATATCAACAATCCTAATTTCGAGGTTGTAATTCACTTTAATATATGACTTTTTAAAATATAAGCACATTTTGCTGGGGATGACATATGTTAGAAAAAGGTTTAAGCAAATGGCAACCAAGGCAGAGAAATGGATTTAACAACCAGGACATTATTTCTAATGATGGTAGTGTGTTTTATTTTCCTATCTGGAACCTAACTTTTAAGGTATGGGATATTTTCATGTGCTGTAGAGGTTCTCAAGCTGTTCTCTCACCAAAAGGCAAGACTGAAATGAAAGCTGTTTGGTGTATGTTAAAAAAAAACAAAACAAAACAAAGAGAAAGCTGTTTGTTGGTCCTTACGTTAAAACAGAAAACAACATTATCCTGAATAACTTTTTATAGAAATGAAATTTTCTGAAACATCAGTTACTTGCCTTTTGTCATTATGAAGCCATTCTGCAGTTGAATAACTTAGTAACAAGTAAAATTTGAAATAAACCAACATTCTCATTAAAACAAAGTCATCTGATATTCCTGAGAACCATAAAACAGCTATTGAAACCTGAAGCTTCAGAGAAGGAAATATTTATTGCAATAAAGGATTCAGCAACATTGCTTATAAGCATCATTTCCATGGCAAAAGATTAGTTCATTCAATAAGAATCTTGTAACATGGTGCCAGCGTGGGTGCAATAAACTTTATGGAATGGCTCATAAAAATTATACTAATTAAAGATAATCTAATTTGGACAATTTTATCTTCTGGAAAAGAAATGTGATGTCATCCTCTGGGAAGAAACAATGTTTAGTCTCCAGGGATGTGCAAGGAAAAAAAATCCTCACAAGATATGTGCAATAATAAGAATTAGGGTTGATCCAAAGACAGTCTTAGATCTACCCATTGCCTCTCAAAAGATCCACCACATAGACTGTTAAGCCCCATAATTATCTCCCCTATTTGTGACAAGCGTGAGCTAATCAGTCTCTGAGGGAGTTTTCCAGCAGATACTGAAGAGAGTGTGTGAGCTTCACAGTGCTCATCAAGCTATTTTGTACTCAGAATCGCAAAGAGCTGACCAAAGTTCATTATCCTCATCTAAACCAGAATTAATTCAAATTAAGAAAAATGGACTTTTTAAAATGCCAAGTGCTTATGATTTAGAACAAAGAGTCTTCACTATTTTTATAACAGCAACATAGGTTCTAGCTGCCTATAATCCCATATTAAAAGATTAGAAAAAACATCTGAAGAAATCAGAGAGTGTCTAATTGAGGTTCTTGCCTTTAATCCTTCGAGCAGACTCCCTCTTGGATATCAAGATCTGTCAGTGTAGAGTCAGGGGAATTCTGTAAGGAAAAAGCAACCACAAGGAATATAACATATTCTTTCCTACTTAAGAAATAAAAAGAGAGAAACATAGTTGGTGATATCAAAACATAAGCCAATACAAAATTAAGGGAAACCCCAAAATGGATTTGTAAATATAAGCTAACAAAAGTAAAAAAATAATCTTGACCTTGCTGTTTTCTAATATTTAAACCATTGTACCATATAGAGTACCCAAATAAACTGAACAAATGAAAAAGTAAATAATAATAAAGAATAAAAATGAAAATAGAATCCAGACTAGCAAAGAATTAACAAACTATTTAACAAACATATTTTTCTTGTGCATTGTTTGTTAAAATATTTTTTATTTGATTGTCTTTATATAATTCCATTCACTCATCTTGCCAGAGAATTATGTAACAAGTACTTTCATATCAATACCAAGGAATGTTATGTTAAACAAAGTTTGTCTGTGTAGCTATTATATAATTGTGCACAGTACAGTTTAGAAGCTTTACTTGTTTAAAATTAATATTTCTTGCTTATTATTAAAGGACAGAAAAATTAGGTTACCATTCATGAGCAGTAAGTCAAATTAGCATAAGAAAGAATGAGGGAGTTAATTTTAAAAAATACAAAACCTTTTAAAACACAATAAGATATCAGTAATCGAGAAAAAAAAGAAAGAAAATAGTGTACTAAAATCAAGATATACTGCAAAATAATTTAATTTTAAGCACAAAGAAAGATATTTGCTTCCCTACTTGCTTAGAAATTGATGTAAAATGCAAATTATGTGAAGATATCTAATAAAAAAATAAGTATATGTGCATGGTAAATGTATTTTTTCTTCAGACAATAATCCTTTAAAAGGATTATTGTGCTCCATATTAAGAAAGTTTTCTTATATTTCCATCATAAACCCACAATACAAAAATAATTTAAAATATTTTATTAGGCAATTTAATATGATATTAACAATCTTTTAGCAAAAGATGACTCTCTTATAGTGAACTGGATTCAGAAGGATGACAAAAGTCATTAGGAATAATTCTATAATACAGAAAAACATGGAACTGAGCATAAATATGGAAAAATTAAATCAATCTAACAATGTTTTCTTTCTAATTGCAAATGAAAAAAAGTTTTTAGAATAATACCTTTGGATCTGTACATACTATCTCACAAGAGATCACATACCTTTTCAAAAACTATCACACTTTGATGTGTGTACATTATTGATATTTAAGCAGTATCTACACAGATGTGTGTGAATAGTACAAATAATAATCTTTATAACATAAAGTTTTGGTAAAATGTAGTTTTAATAAATATTTTAATGAATCAATTACTGCCTTGATAAATATATTCATTTTTTAAATATGAATTTTGTTCTGATTTTTAAAAATATTTATGCTATTATGTACCAAAGATTATGAAATTAGCATAAAGTAATGACAATATATGTACTATGTGACTAATAAATAGTCAATGTGAAGGAAAGAATTAAGTAACTCACTGACAGTGATGAAATTTAATATGAATAGTTTATATTAAAAGAGGCAGAGGGCAAAATAAGTGGAGGTGGGGGAGGTATATGGCCCAAACCCAGATTCCCTAATTTCTTCATAATAGTTTAAGTTGTCATCTTATGACTTTATGGAATTGACCACTGTATGATGGAGCCAGTGTATCTTAATGCTTAATCACCAAATAGCAGACAGGAGATGAGATCCAGTTATTTGATTTATAGTTAAAATAACGTGCTCTTTCAGGAATGTAATTTTAGTCTGACTTAGATTTGGTCTAACAAAGAAAATTTATGGGTCATTTATATTTTTACAAGATATCAAGTTATTTCTTATGCTTTTGTGTTGAAAGATGGGAGTCAAATATTTAACTTTATTATTGTAATTTAAGTATTAAACTAATATAATGATTATTATAATTTAAGTTCTATACTATGGATTATGAAGAAAAATACGGACAATCAGCAATTACTTGAAATTCACAAGCAATGTTAAAAATAAAAGGAGCACATATCTTAACACATATCTTAAAACATCATAGACATTGTCCAGGGATGACGACACAGGAAATGGCTAAGGTTTGTTTGAGGTCTGTCTCACTTGGGGTGAAATCACCATACTGTGTTGTACAGGTCCTAAGCTTCCACTAGACTAACATGGAGGAAGGAAAGCCTCTCCCATGCATACTGAGTCTTGTCTGCATAATACAAGCACAAATGAAAGTTCTAAAAATCCTGATGCCTAAGCAGAAATCCAAATCAAAAATAAATAATCACAATTATTGAAAAATATTCAGACCTCAATGATGATTTCAAAGCTTTCCAGGTGATTCCAGCTTGAAGCCAAGGCTGTGATCTATTGATCTATACCAACACCCATCTCTTACTGGCAACCTAGAGGAGTCCTAAATGGTTTCTTGGAATTGGATCTTTCTAAGGAATTAGAAGCCGTTAGGGCAATTCAATGGTTCTCATACTTTTTGCTTTCAGGTCTCATTTTCACTCTCAAAGATTTTTGAAGACCCTGAAGGGTTTTGTTGATGTGGGTTGTTGTTATTGACATTTACTCTATTAGAAATTAAAACTGAGAATCTAAATGTATTAATTTAAAATAAAAGCAATGAACTGATTGCATATTAATATAAGTAATGTTACTTTTATAAAAATAATTATATCTTAAGAAACAGATGTGTCAGTGAGAGAAGAGGTAATGTTTTAAAATGTTTACACATCTTAATGACTGATTCAATAGAAAGTAGCTCAGTTTTCATGTCTTCTTCTGCACTCAATCTGTTGCAAAGGTACATATCTGAAAACTTTCAGTATGGTACTTATGAGAGAAGGAAAGTAAAAAACACAAATAGCATCTTAGTGTTATTATGAGAATAGTTTTGAATTTATGTATGCCTCTTAATGGCCCTAAGGGCTCCTTAGAACACAACTTGAGAACTACTGGCATGATCAAAGTAACTTTCACAGTGCAGACCTGTACATACATATAGCAAACCTCTTGTCCCCAAAAGGCTAAGACACAGAAACCACTTGAATATATAAAGGAGATACTATCAGTTACTATTTGCTTGGTGACTTCTCAGATTATAATAATTAAAGTCCTATTTCAAAAAGTGGCCTAATTTAAGTAGAAAATTCCACTATTTCAGACTTTAACAAATAATAATTAACTTAAATTTTGATTCTAGCATTTAATGATTTTTCATATACCTAGTTGATCCAATCCTTGCATCCTAAAGTTGTGCAATCTAGTAGTTGAGACAAGGCATACATATACAAAAATTTGCAAAGGATTGTTTTATGAGGTCAAAATTTATGTATAAAAATCCATATAAGTAAAAAGGTTATAAATTATTTAATTTATGCAAATGCTTTCACTTTGCTATCCTTTTCTCTTAAGTTGTTATCACCATAGGTGGACATTTTTTCATTACAAAATGATAGGACAAAAGGAGAGAACACCTTTATCTAAGAAGCTATTTTAACTTGCCAATATAGCTACAAATAGATTCTTATATAAATAGTTCATATTTGTTTCTAAGACATTTTGTTTGCTGTTTGCTATAGTTTGAATGTGTTCTCCAAAGTTCATGTGCTGGAAACTTGATCCCCAATGCAGTGGGGCTGGAAAGAGGGGGTAATGGAAGGTGTTTGGGTCATAGGGGCACTGCCCTCATAAATTCATTAATGCTGTTAACCCTGGAGTGAGCTCCCTATAAAAAGAATAAGTTCAGGCACCTCTTACTTTCTTACCCTCTTGTTGTTCTTCTGCCATGTTAAGACGCGGCAAGAAGACCCCTGCTAGGTGCTGATCCCTCAATCCTGGACTTCCAAGCCTCCAGAACTGTGAGCCAATAAAGTCTGTTCATTATAAATTGGTCTGTGGTACTTTGTTATTGCAGCACAAAACAGAATAGAACATTGTTGTTGCTGCTGTTGTGACTGTTACTTCTCCCACCTTTTCAAAAAGGCAGATGACCTTCTAATTAAAATAATATTGTATTTGATTTATTTCCTCTGACCTTAGAAAAGGCATTTCCTTTTTGGCTTTTAATTTCTTTGTCCTTTGTTTTCTTATTTGAACATCTAGGCTATATTACACATGCAACAGAAATACATATACATTCAATCTCATGCTTTCCATTTTTGATCACTAGTCTCACTTATTATGGTCACATTTTATTCTAATTCTATTCTCTAAGATATCTGCTATTTTTTCCACCTGATGTCATGGGTAGACTTAACAAGCATACTTGATATTCCATCATCCTGGTCATTGGAAAAATGTTAAATATCCCTGAACTGGGAACTGACCCCTGCAGAACACTTCTTGTTATATTTTCCCTTCAATTCATCTCTCCAAATGATACTTATTATCTATATCCTTAGATGCATACCAGGTAAGATTGGCCAGTAGTCCTTTGGTACATAACATATTTCTAATAATTAAGAAATACTCTAATTGGAAATTTTTATAGAACTCTTATGGAACTGAATGTTAACCATAAAGGAAAGAGTTATGTATATGCATACATGGGCTAAAATTGGCCCTTATTCATGTAATGCGAAGTTATGAAGCAGGGAAAAAGCGATACTGTATTGAAATCTCCATTACTTGCTTCAACCTTGACTAAAATACCCATATGACCCATGGGAAATTAGAAAGAAAAATAGCATTTTATAAATCATTAAACCAAAATTTTCACTGTAGGTATCCTATTGGTAAATTATGTCTAAATAACTATTTTACTTCTCTTTCTAATTGGAACATCCTAACTGGACTGGTGAAACCTGTTTTGTTTTTCTTCCTCTATCCCACCTCTAATATTATCTTAGCCAAATGGGAACAACACACACATATGCATGTGTGCATGCCCATGCGTGCATACACACACACACACACACACACACACACACAGAGGAAAGGAAAGAAAGAGAGAGAGACAAATATTTTTTATTAAAAACTAGTAATTGAATATTGAGGATTGTGTTGATTACATAACCTAATATATATATTTTAAAATTATTTCCTTGATTAATTAAACATTACCAGGATTCCACAATATTCACATATTAATTCTCTTCCCAAATAGAACAAAGTAAGAAGATAGTAAAGCAAAATAATAGTTTTTCAAAACTTCACTAGGAAGAAAAGATTTGAGATAATTTTATACTGTTACTGAATAAACCAATCAGGTAATAAAGATGTATTAAATGTCCAATAGGTACTCAATACAAAACTAGATGATTCTAAATATTGTAACACAAGATAACTAGCCTCAAATAGCTCTTCAAGGGCTAATAACTTAGCTATGAAGATAGGATGACAGTGGATAAAGCTGGAAAAACAACACAAGGCATGTTTTACTGCCAAATTGTATTGTACAGAATATATATCACTGAATTTTAGAGGTGACTCGGTGGTATTGGTTTGGTAGTAAAAAGTTTGTATGTAAGAAACAGCACATGAATGAGGACTTGAAGGATGAGTAATGTGTATATGAAGAGCAAAACTGAGAAAATTCTAGGTGGTGAAGAATGTCTCAAAAGCAAGGAGACAGTAATGCAGTATATAAATACATAAACAATAAATACATAGAACAACAGACTTTAACACATTCTATGGGTGCATGTCCTTTACAAATATTGGTGAGGTGAGTCTGAGTTATCTTCCAAAATTCTGAAGGTGGTAGTTTTTACAGACAAGTTCTGGAAACATAAACCATAACTGAGAAGGCATAACAATTCTCTATTCTGTATAACAAATTGACTTCCCAATTTAGTGGCTTAAAGCAACAATTATTAGCTCACCATTTCAGTGGTATCCAAAAACAACTTAACTTTGTGGTTTTTGACTCAAGGTTCTCAGGAGGCTGTAGTCCTGTTTAATGGCTGGGGTTGTAGTCATTTCATGACTCAACTGAGCAAAGATTTGCTTTTGGCAAGCCTAAGAAAATTTTCTTCCAAAGTTACTCAAATGGGACTTTCCATAAGACTCTGGCTTCTCCTAGAGCAAGTGAATCAAGACAGAGTGGGGCACTCAAGACAAAGCCAGGATTTTTTATAACTTCATTTAAGAAGTGACATCACATCATTTCTCCCATATCTGATCATTTGAAGTGAGTGAAGTCCATCCCACATTCAAGGAAAAGAGATTATACAAAACTCAGGAGGAGAGAACAGTGAAGGCCACCTTAGAGGCTGTCTACCTCAGAAGACAAGGTGAATATTGAGTGGCAGGAAGAAGAAGAAATCTATTCTCTCTCTGGGCCTCATGCTCTTGGGACTAGAAGCCAGACAGGCCTAAGGTCTTTGAGAATTCTAAATTATGTTCAAATATGAGCCACAGAACAGTCATAAATTGGGAATTAGGAAGGAATAAAATTTAGGGTAAGATGGCTTACAAAATGTAGTTCATCTTTCTTTATGTTATTTTGTTTCCTTTTTGTTATTGCTTAGTCCAAGGATATGAAATAGATGCTGCTTCCTTTCATCATTATAACTGAGGCAATGGTGAGTATTGCTTATCACTCATGATACTCTCATGGAGCCCCAAAGTGACTCAGAATCTTTTTTGATACAGTGTCACAGATGTTTGCAATCAACTGACCAGAGATGAGAGGTAATCTTCCATCCTAGTGAGAGCTTTTAGAAGAGAAATTATTCAGCTTTCAGGAATATGTGGACATGACTTATGAACAATTTTCTCTATATAGAGTGGAGAAAAGATGGCCTTTTAAAATAAACAGTATAGGGTCAATTGAGTGTTCATAAAAAAATAAAATAAAACTTGACCTCTACATCATACCATACACAAAAGCCAATTCTAGGTAGATGATAGATTGAAATATAAAAAGCATGCCCATAAAGAAAAAATATTTAAAACATTGAATTTACAAACTTTTATTTATCATAAAAGGCAAACTGCATAGGTAAATATATATGTAACACATATGAATGATGAAGAGTTATGTCCAAAATATGTAAAGAACATCTACAGATCAATAGGATAAAGAAAGACAACCTAATAGAGATAAGGAAAAGAAACTTGAACAGGAATTTCACAAAAGAGAATCTCTCAGTAGACACTAAATCTACAAAAGATGTTTCTATAATTACATATCCACTGGAATAACTAAAATGATGGATGATTTCTACTGGTGGCAAAGATGTGGATCATGTCATTTAACCATATAATACAAATGTTCATACTATTATTTTGGAAAATTTATGTATATATAATTAAGTAGCCACATACCCTATGATTCAGGAGTTTCATTCCTATACATGTACAGTAGATTGGATAAATGTGGCATATTCAAATACTATAGATCATGGAAAATGGAGAGGAAAACTAAAGTTACATGTAATTATCTATTTTCATTTCATAAACATAAAACCAAGTCAATGAAGTTAGCGGTAAATAATTGCATTTATACAAAGTTAATATATACAAAAAGCAATCTATGGTGTTAGAGGTCAAGATAGTAATTAATTTTTGAGAAGAAAAACAAAATACATGTTGGTACAAAGAGCATGAGGAGCCCCAGGAATAATTTTAGGGTGCTGGTAATCTGTTTCTTAATCCAGGTGAAGGGAAGTAGTGAGAAATGTCAGATCTCAGGGTCCACTCTTTTATCATAAAAAAAAATCTTGCTACAACCATGGTTATACAATCTAGTTCTCTGGGAGTTTATGCCTTACTGTGCCAATAAATCTGCACAAAATTCAGTGCAGTATCCCTGGCTGTCACCTACCACAATAGGTTGATTTTATTTCTTCGTTTTTTTGTTCCTTTATTTTTGAAATATATTTGTAAATCCCAGGTACATATCAGGCACCATAATAACTTCAACAATTCAAAGTTGAGTGATTCTTAATCGTTACCTTCTAAATATTTTTTAGAAATATGTCCATATTTTAAAAATTTGCCCAAAAAATCCTAAAGTGAGTTTCATCTTTTAGCTAATTTCATATTGTTTTGAATTTTTTCCTTCAAATTTAAAAGAAAAGTAACTTGAAAAATACAGAGGTTATAAGCATGTTAAATTGCTCCCAGCAAAGATATGAGAAATTTTTAGAAATGATATCATTTCTACTAAATAAGTACTTTTCTAACTTTCTTCTTTGGTTCAAAGACCAATGCCCCAATAACTTTAACAGCATCTGATATTAAAATAGCTACCCTTTTAATCTCTAAGGACCTAACACATTAAAAATCTCTTAGAGTTACACTTTCCATCTCAGTTAATTCTAAGTCTAGTAAGTGAGCATAATTACATGCATGAAGAGAGCAGCACTTAAACCCTAAAATTATGAATCTAAAAAACAGAAAGGGTAACTAAGAGATAATCCTCTCTTATGACCCCAGAGACATTTGACCCCAAATGAGCAGCTGAGCTCAAACAACAAAGTCACACAGCGTTGACATTCATAACCATGCTAAATAAGCACACATCTCTATAAAATCAATTTTAAATTTCAATTTTCATTGTAATTATCAAGTTTTTTCCCTAATGTGTTTAATGACTTTTTTCATAGATAAATATACATTTTAAATCTCTTGAAACAAAGTCCCTAGGTATCAGCTGCAGTCAAAGCTAATAATGGAATGGGCTTCTTTGTTGTTTCATTGGAACATGAGTTGGCCTCTCTGTGAGAATCAGGCTTTTGGATCCTGAGATCTGTATGTAGAAACAGACATTTTCTTATCCATTTTGGCATCTGGCTAGTCCTAAGTTTTTTTTTTTTGTTGTTGTTGTTGTTTTTAGAGCAGGATTTATTGAGAGGACAGAAAACCTCCCACAGTGGAAGGGGACCCGAACGGTTTGATCCTAAGTTTTAATTAAGCAACATTTGTTGAATATTTGCTCTGAACCAGGCACTGTACTAGATGTTGGCAATTAAAAGGAGTATAAGAGTATAAGTTTCTAACTTCCTAGAGAAGCCAGTCAGAAAATTAATGTGGCAGTTTGGATGAGAATTGATAGAACTTGAACCAAGGCAGTTAATTCAGAGGGACAACTTGTAGAAAAAACTAGGGAGAGGAGTTCTGAGACCTGTATCTGAAGATAAAGTGACACAATTTGATACACTTATCTATTTAAAATCTACAGACATGATAACCATATATATGCTTTTGTTTGCCAATTAAAATGAATAAATTAAATATAGGAAAAATAATAGATTTAAAACTGATATCTTGGGAAAATTCTGAAAGCCTCGTTTGTTTAATAAAGATATTTCTTCAGTTCCTCCCGAAATCAGTCTGGGAACAAACATTGTTTTGGCTCAGAAATTATTTGTGTATTGAGAAAGAAAATAGCACATTATTCTTGTATTATTTAGGGAATAGTAAAGTAGTTGATAAAAAAAATCTCTTAAAGGCAAAGACACTTCATAGGGTAATGATAAAAAAGTAGGTATAGCTGTAGCTAGACATTTTAAGGTGGGCTGTGTGCTATGTTTGAATATACTGAGCCAGACTGTGCATCCCCCTTGGTGTTTATCAGATTTCATGCGCTATACACTCAGCTCACTCATGCACTCACCTGCCTGGCTACTGAGATGCTTTCATTTTACTTCCCCCGACATGACTCCAAATTCTACCACTAACTACCTTCATGTCCTCATGAAATAATAATAATAATAATAATAATAATAGACCTTTCAATATTTTCATGTGAAAATGAAGGGAAAAATTATTAAAAAGGTAGACATAACGCTAGCTAGACCTTAAAATATTTTAAGCTGGTAGCTATGGGCTGTGTTTGAATGTATTGAGTCAGAATATGCCTTCTCAGTGGTCACCAGGCCTCTGTGTGCTTCACACTCAGCTCACTCATGCACTCACTAGATCCCTTCATTCCTAACATAGATGTTGATAGTCTGGGCATTGTAGCACTTTTTAAGTTCAACACTTCATAAAAATCAGATTTCAAAATCAGCTTGAAGACATAAGTCTAATTTTATTATTGAAGTTACAATGCTTTTGCACTTGAAGTCTAAAGACTTATATTGTTTTCTCTGTCAATTGTTTAACTTTGTCACAATTTACCTTTAAACCAAGCTGTACTACAGTCCCTTAATTTACAAAAAGTAGAGGAAAAGTCTGTGTTTTCCAAAAGCTTGAGAGAAATACTAAGAAATTGTATCGACCACACAGATCTGAATATGTGTGATTATTCAAAGAGAGAGAACTAAATCAAAAAATAAATATTTGTTTTAATCAGCAAATTTATCTTTGAGTTTTCCTCAATGCCCATCCTTCACTGCGTTCTTGTTGTTTGCCTCATGAAAATTGAACCAGTGTGATAAAAATGTTTGCCATCTGTCTTGACATTCTGAAAAAGGTGCCAATTTGTACTTCAAAGCAGAGCAGTTTATAAGAGGTAGACTTTTCTGAGCACAGGACATATTTGATAGAGAAATATACTCTTGGGTTGACTTGAAATATGATAATTTTCTAATCTCTCTTGTATCGATGAAGAATATTATTTATGGGGGGGGGGAAGCTAGCAACATTGTATAAGGATGGCAATGATGAGTAATTTGCTACATTACCATGAATTACCTCAGCAATGCTAGTGTGAATTACTGCTCAGTTAACATTGTTTACCACCCAATTATTAAGAAGCACCTCCATCCATCATTGACAACTCAGTAAATGACTCAAGACACTATAGTATTTGCAACTAGAACATCAAGGTCATCGCAAGTTTAATTAGCCAGTATGCATTACAAAACAGCAAATAGCCTATGAAGAGAAGTAAAATTTCAGTTTCTGAATATGCCTCATAAAATGATGGAGAATTGCTCACATATTAGTGATTATAATAACAAATATAGGCAATATCATTTAAGAAACTTTAACAATTATAATCTGTGATAAGTGCTGAGAGAGATGAAACACAGATTATTCACAAATAAATGTAAATTGGTTCTTGATTTTGAAATGTATTTCTCTAGCATTTGGTACAAATATATATATATCTTCAGCATGTGATATGTAAAATGAGTTTGAAATTTGTATATGAATATATAAAGAAAACTATGGGACTCTTCTTTGTTGTTAGTGGTTTGACTCAGACTTGCAAATATTCTAAAAATTACCCAACATCTAGACAAAAATATAATTGTCCAAGTCTCTAGAAATTGTTCTAGTGCATAAGTCTTATTCCTACACATTTTCTTGTAAGGATGTTAATGTCATTTGCATTCCACCTGATATATGAGGGCAGGAGTCTCTGAAAATAGAGATGTGTAGCCATTTGCATGAAGAATGAAGTATGAGAACTCTGCTAAGGTCAAGACCCTATGATTAGCTTGAATTGATCAAAATCATCATTTTCAAAGGCCATGTCTTTAGGATCTTAAATAGTAGCTTTCCAAATAGTTGTCTTACAATTTTTTTCCATTCTTTGAAATTTCAATGATTTTCTTCTAATTCTGTGAATTTAGTGAATATAATGAGTATTGTTTTATAAAGCATATTAATATTTGATATTTTATTTGATCCCAAATGTTATTTAAAACACTTTTATTGGATAATTATTTTTTATCTTGTAAATATAACCTAGGTATGAGGTATAAAATTCTAAAAAATAAAACTCAATATCTATTTAAAATCTACAGACATGATAGCTATATTATGTCTGCACAGGTGCTAGCAGAATTCAGAAATAAGACAATAGTTGCATTTGAAAAAATAAAATACAACTATTGTCTTATTTCTGAATTCTATAACATATGTTTAAAAAGAAAGTAGTTGTTCACTGTCATAACACACATTTATCCAAATGTTATTGAGCTATGGACTTTACTTTGCTTATGTGCAGTTACCTAACCCTTTCCACAAAGTTGACTCTTTTAACATCTAACAGTGTAAGGTGTTAAGTATTTATGTAAATGATTCTGAAAATGGTCACTTGCATGTTTATGCTCTTTGGTGAGGGAAACTTTGAGAGGCTAGATAGACCTACTCCCATGTTCCTCACTGTTATCTAAGAGTACTCCTAATTATAGTAATATATCTGCATTTTCTCTATGTCAAAGATAAATTAAAATTTATTAATGATGAATATTACTTAATTAAGAACATTATTATATATGAATATATTTAAACAGTTCACATTTTTGTATGGACATAATGTTTGTATTGACATATATATCATAATCACTTTCCACCTACAGTGTGAAAATAAAGACTAAGCAATTAATACATACCAGGCTAAACATTTTTACATCTTTTATGAGTGATATGTAAGATGTGAATGGTGAAGCAGGCATATGAGATTAGGTAAGCTCACTTATTTTATGTCTGATATGGAGAATTTTCTACTTCACTGATTCTCAAACTTTAGTGTGCATTAGAATCACGTTGGGCATATGTTACAAAGCAGATTTCTGGTTTCCCTACCTAAGTAGCTAATTATCTATATCTGAGACAAGTTGTATAAAAAAGTACCTCAAACCAAAATTACACCATCCTGTATATAAGCAAACCTAAAGTAAAACTATCTTAAATAGTAAGGTCCAAAGTTCAGTTTTTATAACAGTCTGCTTAAAAAAATGAAGCAGCAAAACTTCTTTGCAAGTATATAATAATTTCTGTGATGAAATGACAATCATGCCATTTAATCTTGTCTATTACCCAAATCAGGATGTGTTATGGAAGTCAGAGTTTTCTGATCTCGACATATGTCAGAGATTACCACTATATAGAATTTGAAACCTTGCAAAATATTTAAAACTAGGTAGAATCCAAGAAATTTTTTAATAAGCGTACCATTTGAGTATAGGTATTTATATGCAATATAATGTTTTCACTCATAATATGGTATTGGTTCTAATAAAAAGCCTGGTGCATCAATGTAATACTCCTTTGTGGCACCGGAATGTTTTACAGGTTCTCATTTCTTGCTTTATTTCAGACTATAAATATATGCTCTTAAATTTTCCTGGGGTGAAAGGAGGACTTATGTCCTATGCAGATACAGTCTTTGCTCTTTCTTCTCAGTTTGCATCAAGAAGAGAAATGAACCAGCATTTTAAGAGAAAAATATTATTTTGCTTCATGCTGTTTTTCCACCAATTAAAACACCATTCTTCTACAGGTGCACTATTGTAAGCTCCTGTCACACATTCCATCAAATAAGGAAAGTAAATGTCATAATGTCTCCACTGAAATTCATTATACACACATTGAAATCATTGTCCTTTGGTTAATATGCAAAGATGCCTAAAATCTTCAACAATTCTATTTTTAGAATAGAATCTGTTGTTTTACACACATTTTTACACAAATCTGGATTGACTTATTTAACTTGGGCATGTCATGCCCAATTCTATTAACTAATTTAATAATTGCAATAGTAATATATATAAAACTATATATATTTATTTATTCTATGCTATGTAGCTAACACAGTTGGTAATGGCTCCATCATTCTCCAGTTCTCTATTACCCTGGCCTTCAAAACATTTTTATTCATACATTCAATGATGTATGGATGCTCTAACATGCACCAGGCACCATTATATAACCTGGGCACTGTTTAAGGTACTATGCTTCCCTTGATATGCCTCTCAAACCCATTTCTAACTTTATGAAGCCAGTGTCTCTTGAAGATTTCAAGTTTTTACTTGCTACCTTTAACACAATTTTCCAAAAGTCTTCTTGCTCCTTTCTCTCATCTCCCTCTTGTCCTTTTACCCCTTCCTATGCCCCATGTGCCTCCTTATAGAGTTTATGATGACAGGTTTTGGACTCAGTGCTTGAATCAACTTTTAAATTGCTGCTAATTTACTGAGGGACTTTGGGCAAATACAATATGCAATTAAGCACTTAATGAATATATATTGTATATTTGATTATATATTAATGTATAATGTGCTAATAAATATTATTATATCTATAAGTTAAAATGTTCTTTCTACAGCCCTCATGCATGCCTTTTATTGCACAATTTACCTAATTTTTTTCCCAAAGGCACCAGAGTGCTTACCTGAAAGTTTAAAGTTTTTCACATTTGGAATGCTAGTTCAATTTAAAGCTTCATCTGCCATTTCTCCTCTACATGAAAATCTTCCATTCTTCCCAAAGGTTTACTTGTTGTTTCCCAAACTCTGAGTACTTTTCTGCATTTGGCTTTTGATCTCCCCATTCCTCTGCCTTTGCAGTGTTCTCTTCTCTGTCTAAATTCTACCTGCCTTTGAATAAAATGAAAATGTCTACCATTTTCTCTCTCTGTCCCCATTTGGAATGACATCTGCATCCTCTGCACTGCGATAGTATAAAATTGTAATATTCAGGTGACAAATATTATCTGATCTCAATTATTCTGCTATGGTCTTGAACTATTCCTTAAGGGTCTGTTATGTTCATATTGTATTTTACTGTTCATTTTGTTAAATCTTGGCTTTCCAACTAGTTTATAAATCCATTTAAGGTAGGGTCTATATCTAGTTTTTCTATCCCCGTATCCATTTAGAAAAGTATCTGGCTTATAGCAGTTGCTCAGTTCATGATTATTAATGTAGTAAAATAATAACAATTGAGATAGAATCCAACTATATATTAATTCCTAAGTTATATACTTGTACGTCTATCAATGAATAGGCAAAATACTGGTGAAGCTCCATTTATTGACTGCTTTTAGATAAAAATATATAAATAAAAAGTAATTATATTTTCTTCGTATGTGCCAATGGCTTATGTGGATCATCTCACAGCCCCTCAGCCCCTCTTCTATCTTTCTGCATGTTCTTAGTTGCCCCTTTTTGGGACAGTGCACTTTGTTTCTGTTTCTTAAATATTTAAGGGTTCAATTCTTGGCCCACCGCCATTTTCATTCTATGAATCTTCCTAGCTTTTACCTCAGTAATAAGTTCCAGATTAGATGGCAAATATTTGGGGTGTATATTTGTGCTGACCTTAAATGCATGTTTTTTTCTGAGCTCATAGCTTCTTTCCCATCAGTTTCTCCTTCAGTAATTCTGTTTGTTAGTCATCTATTAATACCACCACTCACCTACTCAGATAAAACAGAAACCGAGGCATCATTTTATTCTCTCTTCTTTTCCTAACCTTGCCCACATGCAATTGTAAATTACTGATTATTTTACTTACAAATATATCTGAAATTAGTCTCATTTTGTATTTCTTTTTCAACTGTCTAATTTGAGGCTTTCATCATTATCTGAATTGTTTAAGTCACATTCTGCTTTTTCTTCCTACTTTCAGATTTTCCCCTCCAATTTGTTAAACCTAAATTCGTTGTGTAAAATGCAGATTGGACATGTTTACCCCCCTATTAAAGTCTTTCAATTTCTCCTATAAACAATAGGATAAACTCTGGAGTACTTAGAAAAATACGCAAGACCCTCCATGACTTAGCCCCTATCTCTATTTCCATTCTTATCTCTCACCCCTTCCCATCTCATACCAAACACTGTAATAAATAATAATAATAATTTATCATAATATGAAGAAGGGGAAAGATGAGGAAGAGAAGAAGGAAAAAGAGAAAAAAGCATGAATATAGCATGTGCTTGGTGCTCATTCTTGTGTCAAGTACTTTATCATATCATTGCCTCACAATCCCTGAAGTGGATGCTATTTTTTTTTTTCTGTGTTATGGATACAACACTGAGGCTTGAAAGAGAGATCTCTTACCCATGTTTACATACCCAGTAGATGAGTAAGCTAGAACTTAAACCTTAATTCCTCTCCACTAAAGCTTTTATCATTTTATAAAATCACAATACTGTCCCAGGCCTTGTTTTTTTTTTCTCTCTCTCCTTTTCTTTCTTTTTTTAAACATTGTTTGTACTACCTGGAGTAATTTCTCTTCTTATCTTTCTTCATTCAATTTTTTAAGGATCAGCTTAGGTTTGATTGAAGGCTCTTCTTCAAAACATTCAGTGTATAGTGAAAACTATAAATTTTGAGCTTACATTGTTTTAAAATAACTAATTTCTCTCTATCTATAAAGAGATATCTAGAAATATCTCTCCCATTAGATTGACCTCTCTTCTAATGTCAGAGACATGTTTTACTTAGTAAGTTTCCACTACTTACCCCAGTTATTGAAGATAAGCAAGGATTTGATACATTTGCAAAACAAATTTTAGAGTGGGAAAATATAATTGTAGTGGTGAAGTAATCATTGTAAGGAATTTGTAATGAGGAATGGATATAAATATATTCTAGAAAAGTGAGGCCATCACTTTTCTTTTTAAGTTAGAATTTAGAACCTCCAAGTTTAGCATAGGAAAAAACTTCTACCTTCAAAATGGACTACAGTAACTGACCTAGGTCTACTATCCATCTGAGGTTCACATTCTCCTTGGTGTCTTCTTGCTCCCTTGACTGCTGTCTTCATTTATTCCCTAAGGGTCATCACACTATCACTTCTGTCTTTCATACTTGTGGGCAATATCTGGAAAATAAGAAAAGTAGGCTGTCTTGAAAACATGAATTCCATGAAATCAGAATTAATTTAAAAAAAAAAAAAAACACTGGTCTATTTCCCTGCCTATAACAGTGTTGACACTTTATAAGTTCTTCAGAAATATTTGTAGAATAAATGTTAAATTAAATCCTCTTGTCCTTGTTTTGTTATTTTTTCCCAGAGACAAGTTGAGATGGTACTTCCAGAAGATTTCATTAACCCTTAAAGATCAGGAATTTGGGAAAAAAGAGATAAACGGGCAGTTTTATGAAATACCTATTACTGCTTTCATCCCTTTTGACTTATTTCTCCACTCATAGTTAGTCTGAACCTAAAACTCTTTTCATCAGCTTTCTTCCAATAAGCAATATGCTGGTCTAACCTTGCAGAAACCATGACTGGCTCCATGTCTCATTTCATGCAGAAGGTACCCCCTTTCATACAATCACCTTGCAACATTTTTCTAGACTCCTTGTCATCTCCATGAGTAACATCAAAAGCTGCACACTCCCACAGTGCAACTTAGACCACCTCTTTCCTTCTCAGTTCAGATTCTAGATAAGAAAATCCAGTTACTTCTGTCTTGACCAACACTGCGAATGCTCTCACATTTAAAATGAGTCTAGAGAATTTTGGTTCCAAGTAAGATGTAGTAATCACACTCTATCCTGTCATTTACACTAGATATAGGTTCACACACACACACACACACACACACACAGACACACACACACATTTAGACTAAATGCACGTAGTATCTATTTGAGGGTTCTGAAGTAAAACAGTCGCATGTGGCTTTGAGAAGAATAGCAGAATGAAAGTATCACTGAAACAGCATAAGTTCACTATTTTTTATTTTTTCAGTATTTCTCCATACCATGTGGAAATGAGCACTGGCGTGCAATCAGGAATGCCACGGAAAGGCCCTGGGTTCTGGCTCAAAAATCAAGAATGGAAACTCATAACATACAGAGAGAACGTGAGAACCTTTCATTTATTTTTCTCTTTCTTGACTCCATTTTTCCCTACCTGAGCCCCAGGCAATCCTGCAGTGGGAGTGGCAGAGACTGGAAACAGAAGCCTACAAGAGGGGAAACTCTAAGGAGTGGGAGACTTCTATATTCAGTGGTCCTATAGGTACAAGAAGGAAGAACCAAGTCCTTTTTTCCTTTGACCTCCTGTCATTTGGTACCAGATACAGAATACAGACAGAGTTACAGAAGTGCATAGTAGAACAGGGTGGATAAAGTCCCACCTTTCTAGATGAAAGACCAAAGTAATGAGTCTCAGGAACTAAGAAGTATTGAGAAAATCATGGAGAGAAAGGAATCTGGGGAAGTGATTCCATAAAGTTTTTTACAAATGTATGTGCTCTACTTTTAGTTCATATGTGTGGAACTGATTCTACTCATCATATTGAAGACTTTAAGATCTACACTTACATGAAAACAAATCCCTATATCTCAGACTGAATGAGGACCAGATGAGAAAACTGAACTGGTAGCTCACAGAAGGTGGGTTGTAATTTAAAGCCTGAAACTATCCAGATCTGTCTATTCTAATGTATCTTTTGCATATCATTTACATTTTTGTTACTGTACCTGTCTGCTAGAATGGAACTATCAACACTCTTTATAATATTAAATAGGACCCCATAAGATAATATAATATATAATAAGAATCTCATAAAATAACATTCAAGGTACCCAGTGTACAATCCCAAATTATGCAGCATATGAAGAACTAGAAAAATCTCAAATGGTAGGAAAAGATAACCTATATACAGCAATGCTGAGATGACACACACAGATGGTAAGATTATCTGACAAGAACTTAAAGTAGCTATTATAAAAATGCTACTGCAAGCAATCATGAACACTCTTGAAACAAACAGAAAAACAGAAAGTATTAGAAAAAAAATAGATGATGTAAAGAACCAAATGGAAATTTTAGAATTAAAAAATACAATAATTAAAATTAAGTGATTATATCCAATATAAGTTCCACTTAGCAGGCCCATCTCTATAGCCATATATTAGGATAGTGCCATAACATTATATATGCACATACATACACACACACCCCACATGTGAAATATATAGGTACAAAAAGAGGAGAGTATTGAAATTGAATAAAATTATGAATAAAGAAATCTATATGTAGAAGTTCCTATGATTCGTATCTAGTTATCTATTTATGGTACGTTTTGCTTGCAAAATAGTAGAATTAAATCTGACTATTTTATGGTTTGTGGAAATCGATTGCTAGGCATTCACAAAAGTAGAATCTCATTGTTTAAAAGTACTATATGTACATAAGCAACAATTCTATTTACAAAGAACTGCCCTAATGTGTCTATTTGCATATCATTTGCATATTTGTCACCACACCTGTCAATCAGCTCCAGCGATGAGCAAATCAGATAGCCCACAGGGGAAGCTGGGAACAAAGGGGGGGGGGGCAAGGTGATCTACAATGGATGAAATTCTCATGTATTTATTTTTTAAGGCACTATTTTGAAAAAAGCATTTTGTGTTGTCTGAAAATAAGCTATTTGGTTGTCTTAACAAAGATAGCTTTGCATCTTTAGATAATTTTATATTTCATACATTTTGGGAATCTCTTTAATTTTCATCCTTTTCTCTATTTTCTTTAAATTATCAGGATAGGCTAAAGTAGTACTTTCAACTACTAAATAATATTTTGTGGCAAATTTCTAAGAAACTCTTAGCATGTTTTATTTCTGAAAATATTATTATGTATGTGAAAGCAACAAAAATATAAACTTTTAGGAAAATTTTAAAATTTAGGATGGCTAAAAGATGCTTAGAAATACCAATGCTATGGTTATGAGGTCCAACATCAGATCCATAGACTTGGGCACAAGAAGAAGGAAAACTGATATTTCTACAACAAACCCTCTAGAATGTTGAGTGATACTCTTCCTTTCAGGTAGAATTTCTGTAGTTTTCCTCCTCGTGCTTACATTTCAGCTTGGAAAATAAACCCTCTGTGAATGATGACACAAGGAAAATCCTGCTTGCTTAATAATGAAGTTTCCAGAACTGATGTTTCTTTGGGGGGTAATATCCAGTTATTGTGGCTGCAGAATCCTGGGACGGGGAAGATGCTTAGTAATCGTTATCATGATGATCGCTCGGTATGGTTGCTGAAAGAGAGGAGCCTACATTAGACCTCCTAGGCAGCACAGCAGTACTGGCTGGCAAAAAGTATTTTCCAGTGGATAAAACATTTGATTTACTTTATGCATTGCGTTATGAAACTAGCTTTTGCACATGGGTACACAGCAAAATTAATATTTTGACCCTAATCATGAAAAACCGGGAAGCTGGCACCAAATTCACTTTCTAAGTTAATTGTAAAGTTGGGACCTTGGGATCCTTTATGGAAACCATGGTCCCTGCCAGATACTTTCCTTTGCATTAAATCTGTGACTGCACTAACATTCTTAAAGGGGGAGATATAACCCAATCAACAAGTTTGCTTAAACAGACGACCTTTCTTTGTTAAAACTTGTACACAAAAGAGATGTTGTATGGAAGTAAGGACTAAGCAAAAAAACATTGTAGCAATTTGCTGAACATGGAGACTTATTGAGGATGCAGTCCTGAATAATACACACTAGCTTTGCTCTTCCTCTTTAGTCTGTGTAGAGAAGCCATGAATCATTCATGGTCTCCCAGCTGAGAAGGGCTTCAAAGGGGATGGTTCTGATTGGATGTCCTGTGTGAATTGCCATGCTGCAGAATCCGCTACACCCCTAGCACTGGAGGGTGGAGGAAGCACTTTCATCTGGGCCTCCAAAGTGTTTAGGGTCACAGTTCACCAGGAGATAACGATGTAGATGTACATTCAGAATTAGCTGCAGAGATACCTGTGTAGTGCGGTGTGGAAAAGTGAGCCAGTAAGATCCCCAGTGGATGCTGTGAATCAATTACTGTATTCTGAATACAAGGTTGGCTGCAGGGGATAAACAGATGTCAGAGAATTTTTCCCTAATAAGACCCTGGTAATAGAAGAGCACTGTCAGCTTCATTTTGCATTAAAAATCTCATTTCCTCTTTATATGACCAATTTTATTAGGTCCCTAAACAAAGATATTTTGTGTAACTGTTAGCAGCATAATGTGAATGGTGTCACTAAATTTAATATTTTCAGATTTTGTCACAAAAATCAAGAGGCAAAATATGAGTCTATATAAAGTCACAACTTGAGGAGATCTCATCAAAAAGACTGTGAATCTGCTCACTTACTGATTGGTAATGCTGGATTTTCATTTTAAATCAGAAATCTCAAAATTCTTAAAGAATAGACTCCTCAGAGTGTAAATTAAAGCTAAATTTTAAATTTCTCTGTGCTTTTTTATTTCCTGTCATGGGTGACACTAATATAAAATTGCCCTAACTAGAGCTCAAATACCATTTAACTTCTCTGGGTAATTTCTTTTTTAAAGTCTTATACTGGGAGATATCTCTGACATGCTATATTTCCTCACTCAAACATCAATCTTTCAAAAAAGGAAATTGACACTCGGATCCTTCCCTCTATACCCTTTGGAGGCCCAAGTTGAAGTAGAAACATCATTTTGAGGTATCTGCTAATATCCAATTAACCTCTCCCTTCATCTGCAACTCTTCTGAAAGAGAGAGAATCTCCTTCAGGCTGTCAAGTAGTATATTTTCTGCATACAGCTCCAAGTGGAGAAAGCAGAAGCAAAGGAGGTGATGTGAGTTCACTTTACAATGTCTCCTATTGATTTGCTGAGAAAATATCACTTTAAGATTCACTAGACTACAACCCTCCACATGTAAAACCTTTGTTCCAAACATCTAAAATTAAAGACAACTCATGGAAGGGCTTTTTCTTCCTGATGAGGAGAAGACAGAAACAACAAAACTCACATGGTAAAATTATTCAGACGATGTAGAGAAATACATCCATGTAAGCTGGAAATTTAGGATGACAAAGGTAGAGCTCCAGGGAGGAAAAGGCATTAATATTATATATGCATATACATGTATACACGTATTATATCAATGCCAATATATAATTGAATTGTAAAGCTTAAATATGTTCGCTAATCTGACGTTATCAGTTTTGCTATTATGCATTTATGTGTGACTATTATGCATTCTCTGGAGCTATACTAATTTTGTGTTGGCTGGACTTGACAGATGATGGGACAAAAAACAGAAAGGAAAGTTACTTTTCAATACACAGTTGATGAGTCTATACCCAAAGAGAAATTTCACACAGTGCACAACAGACTTTAACAAAGCTGCAGCAGGTGGCGCTCTTCCCCTGGCAAGGGTGCTAACTGGAGCAATTCCCTCAGGTTGGGTTCCTTGTTGGATGGGCTAAACGTTCAAAAAACTTAGATGGTAATTGTTCAAGAATGGTGTCCTGTCATTATCACAGTTCTAATAATAGAGTTCTTCCTTCTTTCTTGAATTTTACTTTACTTTGGCATTCTTCATTTACTGGTCTGAATTTTGAACAAGTTGCTGGTACTCTTGAATATCTCTTATGCTTCTATCCAAAAATAGATAAATTTCTATTATCACTTCAATCACTTTTGCAAAGATAATTTTCCAGGGAATTTCCATCAAACAAAATGAATGGCAATATTTATTGACCATAAGCTCATATCAATTAATAATGGATAGATTAAGAAGGAAAAGGGTAAATCTACAACTCTATTCACAGATTGAGTATTAAGTAAAGTATTAATGAAAGATGAAAGTTGAAGCGGCATTAGGTTCATAGGCAATAATATCTCTATAGAGGGCTTTCGAGTTTATTACTCATGTTTACTCTTCATGATAAAAAAAACTAATTAGAAAAGTGAAACCAAAGACATAGTTTTGGTTTTAAACCTATCTCCTTTTACTACAATGTCCATTATTTTATTACTATAACATACTCCATTTATTGTTAGAAGATAAATATATGTATGTATCATGTGTGAGGCATAAGGCTTTATGGATAACAAATATAGTAGCTACAGAATAACAATTTGTTATTAATAATTTAAGAATAAATTGACTAGCTACTTTGATTTTGTTTGGGGTCTCCTCAGCTATGACATAGTTTGCCTTGTCATTTTGAAGAAAAAACAGAAAATATATATTTTAAAAATTGTCAGTTGTCTTATTCAGTCCCCAAAGTAGAAAATAGGAAAATCAGTGGTTGAGGAAGTGGAATGGACCTCAGAACATACATTAAAGGAGAATTTTACATGGGCAAATTAGCAATTGTTTAGTGCTGAGAGTAGCTACGGAAGAATGTGCCCACACAACAGGCTCTGATGTGATCCTGTTTGCTTTCCCAATGTCTGCGAAATTACTCTAGTATAAATTGAATTTCTTGAGTGCCAATGAATAGCATTAAGAAAGTTAATGTCTGATTTAATACTACTTATGAGTCACTAAAACCTCAATTGCACATTATGAGGAAATTTCAAATTGCATTTATTTGTCCTAAATAAGAGCCTATTGACTTTCCTTACCACATCTTCCCCCAAACAGACATTGTCTATGGTAACATTTTCTGATTTGCATAGATAGCTAAAGCCAAGGTGTTCAAAGTGTGGCAGGTGTCTTAAATGGTTTGAAAAGTAAAAGATTACTTAAGGTGAATAAATGTAATATTGAAATATATAACCTAACCAAAGTTTAGAGCATATTTTCAATCATTTATCTTGATCTGTTTGCAGAAGGATGGATTATGATTTGTATAGTACTTAGAAAGGACCCTAAAGTTTACTCTAAGTGTCCCAGGGCAGAGATCATACCTTATTAATTCAGTGTAGCAATATACCGAGCATACAGTAGGTGCTTAATAAATGTAAATTGGATAAATTAATAAATGAATGAATAGGAAATTGAGCCAAAATAACTTACATGAGGAATGGAGTTTATTGGGGTTTTTTTGTTTGAGTTGTAGTCTCACTCTGTCTCCCAGACTGGAGTGTAGTGGCCGCTCCCGGCCACTGCAGCCTCAACCTGCTGGGCTCCGGC
>NW_007249756.1:111999-169597 GCF_000164805.1 Carlito syrichta | reverse complement strand
CACTCACCTCAGCCTCCCAAAGGCGCGGGATTACAGGCTGAGCCACCGAGCCTAGCTAGAGTTTATTGTTTTTTGTTGATATATAATAGTTGTAGATATTTGTTGGGTACTTTTTGTACACATGTTTTTTATTACTTTTTTCTTTGGAGACAAGATCTCATTTTGTTTCCCAGGCTGCAGTGCAGTGGCACAATCATAGCTCATCGTATCTTCAAATTCTTGGGCTCAAGCAATCCTCCTACCTGAACTCCCAAGTATCTAGGACTACAGGTTCGTGTTAACAAACCTGACTACTTTGTATATATATTTTTCAGAAAGACAGGGTCCCACTATGTTGCCCTGGCTGGTCTCAAGCTCCTGATTTCAAAAGATCCTCCTGCCTCAACTTCCGATAGTGCTGGAATTACAGGCATGAGCCACTGCACACAGCCTATCTTGATACTTGTATACAATGTATAATGATCAGATCAGGGTAATTGGGATACCCATCATCTCAATCATTTACCTTTGCTCTGTGTTGGCAGCAATATAATTCTTCTCTTCTTGCTTATTTGAAAATATGATTCTTTAATTCTAGTTAGGTAGTAGTTTACAGTAAGCAATGGACTAGTTTTGGGAGAAATGTTTTACTCATACCTTCATTATTCATTCATCTAATCAACAAGTATGCTGTTAAGTTCACTTACTATTAGACAAAATAAGATCATTGATTTTTAAAATGCAAAAGTATATCCGTCTAAGTAAGAAGAAAGATAATTAAATTACTAGATTTGATGTGGTAAATTGCAATGACTGGAGTAACCTCAGGTGTTTAGGGGTCCTAGTCTTGTTCTTGATATCAAGAATGGCCTCTCAAGGGTGATGATGTCTAGTCTTAGCCTAGATCTGAAGCACATGGAAAAGTCAGTGAACAAGATGCGTATTCGTGGCTTAGAACAGTGCTGGGTGATCAGACAGAAGGAAGAATAGGTTCAAGGAAGCTTGTAATTCAATGACCTGAAAGTCATTAAATAAGTCTGCTATACAAACTGAAAAAAAAAAATCAGTTGATATTTTTCATAGATCTGAAGGTAATTATAAAATCACAGATAGGGAGATAAAGAACTCATGAATTAAAACTATGATTGCATCAATAGAAACGATACAGAAATAGTCCATGATTTTACAGGAATTTTAAGTTTACATCTACTTTGAGTTATCCAGACATGATAATAGTTAAAAAACAAGAACAATTTGACTGAATCAAATTATATTTAAAAGGACAAAAGAGATGACAGTTTATAGCATTAAAAATCAAAAAGCAAGCCGGGCTCGGTGGCTCAGCCTGCAATCCCGTGCCTTTAGGAGACTGAGGTGAGTGGATTGCCTGAGCCTGTGGGTTCAAGACCCCCCTGGGCAGCGAGACCTCATCTCTACAATAAATCGAAAAATCAGCTGGGCGTGGTAGTGCATGCCTGTAATTCCAGCTACTTGGAAGGCTGAGGCGGAAGGATCGCCGGAGCCCAGCAGGTCGAGGCTGCGGTGGCCGGGAGCGGCCACTGCACTCCAGTCTGGGCAACAGAGTGAGACTCCAACTCAAAAAAAAAAAAAAAAAAAATCAAAAAGCAACAATCTTCTAAAATGTGGAAGATTAAAAGTGCTGCCACAAAAACATTAAAATAATTAAAGATCAAATTATAAGTTCCATAGTGTTATGATGGCTGATAGCATCCAATTTTCTTTATGGTCTTAACTTGGTCATGATTTGCCAAGAAAATTTAAAGCATCTCTTATGAAAGGGAGGAAAACACTCTTTTGTTACACTGTTTTATTGTGTTCATAGAGACAGTAAGATGTTAAAGCCATACAACGTGTATAATTCTTCTTTTATCCTCATTATCAATTTGGTGATTGAAAATAAGCGTAGAGATAATTCACACATTTTAAGTCCTTTGACTAACAGTGAGGTCTCTTTTAAACCCTAGAAGGGAGTTGATGCAGTCATACAGCTGTCGTCTCAACTTTGGCTTTCAGTTGCCTACTGACACTGGCTTTTGTTGCTCCCTGGTAAAAATTTGTCATAGGAAAACCACAACTAATACTCCCCAAATAAGAGGTCTACCAAAAGAGTCTACTGATATCATTAAAAAAGTAATGACACAATTTTATGATGTTTAATTCTGTTCTAAATTTTTGGTTTTAAGGAAATGGATGGCCAATTTACTGCTTCTTAGCAGGACCAGCTACATAATTTAGGGGTCCTAGCACAAAATGCAGATACAAGGCTGCTTATCAATCACCACTAAGGCTCAAGACTTTTAACAGCAGAACAATTAACCAAGAGTAGGGTGCTCTGTGGCTGCGCAGGCTGCACGTCCAGGGAACTTGCCCTTATCCTAGAATGATATGGGGTACAAACCATACATTATTGATGACAATGTGATGTTGGTATATGTTGGTATAAATACTCACTTTGGGAAGGAAGCCCCTGAGAAATCTACCTTGAAAGAACAATGCTGTTCACATTAGACAAAGAGGGCATTGGTTTTTCTGTGCCTGCAAGTAATATGGAAGCAAAAGTGAAAAACAAACACAAGATTAGGCATCAGATATTAAATTAGAATTTTTTTCTTAAATTAAAAGAGACCTAGTATCCTATATAAATACTAAGTAAGGAAATATTTTGTGATCAATAAAATATACTGATTTACAATGAATGTAAGTATTCATAATTTTTCATTTTCCAAACATCTATATGTACACATTTCTATGTGTCAGAGAGAGACTTATCAGCCACGAACATAAAGTGTATAATAAAAGCAATTCCCATATGTCTGATTGCAAGCAAAGGATTTACTTGAAAAGAAGAGTTATCACTTCACCTTTATAAGCAATTTGGTTTCTGTATGTGCTTATTGGTGGGTGCTATTTTCACAATTCAGCACTAATTATTAATTTGTATTTCCAGGAAGTTGTGTATATAATTCTCATTATTCCCATGGGATATTTGTAAATAACACTTTAGAGCAGAGGCCGAAAATGTGTTTAGCTCTCACTTCTGTTTGCATATTACTTCACATTATAATACTGTTGAGAAGTCATAAGTGTTAGCTGGTATTATGCCTCCACACTCAAGGTTCCCATATTTCATTGAGAATAGAGGAGTTTTCCGTTAGAGGAGCATAGAATGAAAAGTTGGTCCCTGGACACTTTTTCATTTTAGTGGCCTGCCATTAGCATCTTGAATATTTCAATGTGTGCACAAGAAAGTTCATAAGGGGATAAAATAACTATAATAATGTCAGATTTATATAGAGTCTTGTACTAAAAATTCTTAAACTGCTTCCAAAGCAGGATCAAACCAGATGCATATCTGAGCTCCTTTTCATTTTCTTAAAAAGCCAGAAATACAAGACACTGATAATTTACAATGTTAATGTTTTTTTCTTCACTAGGAAGACTCATTTTATTATTTAAATATAAGGATTTTTCTAAAGAGGAATAAAAATGTGGTTTATCTTTTCTTTCAATTTGATCATCAGTACTTAGAACAGAGTTTGTTTGTTTTTTGGTTTTTTGAGGTTTTTTTTTTTGAGTTATAGTCTCAGTCATGTCACCCAGGCTGGAGTGCAGTGGCACGTTTATGGCCACCGCCGCCTCTCCCTACTGGGCTTAGGCAATCCTTCCACCTCAGCCTTCCAAGTACCTACAGATGCATGCCACTATGCCCTGCTAGTTTTTGTGATTTATTGTAGAGACGAGGTCTCTCACCAAGTTGCTCAGGCTGGTCTCAAAACCTTGAGCTCAGGCAGTCCTCTCACCTTGGCCTCCCAAAGTGCGGGGATTATAGGTTGAGCCACCACACCCAGCCTGGGATTTTTGTGACTTAAGTTAATGCTATAATTTTAAAATGCTGAATGTAGAATTTTAAATGCTTCTAGTAATAATTTGAAGTCAACAAAATTAATGTCTCTAATTAAATTTAACAAACAATTTTTGGAATTCATTATGACTAAAGTATATACCAGACGTCTAAGGAATACTAATCTTGAACTCCTGGCCTCAAATGATTCTCCCACCTTAGTCTCCCAAGTAGCTAGTATTACAGCTGTGAGTCATTGCGCCTGGCCTGGGAATCTCAGGAATACTAATGTGAGCAAGATATAAAGGCTTGCCTTCAAGGCATTCATGGTCCACCTGGGCAGGGAGGGTTTCTACTGATAGTTCATCCATAGGCTGTTGCTAGTGCTCTTGGAGAAGTACAAGCACAGTGTGATGAGAAGAAAAAGTGGGAGATGATGTTTCCTGGGAAAAGTGATAACCTTAAAGACTGAGTAAGAGTTAAAAACCCAGCATTGTTGATAAAAAGATCTAAGTCTACAGTCTAAGAAAGGGTATGAAGCAAACACAGTATCGATGACTTGGGAAGTAGTGAGCAAGTTTATTGGCTTTGAGGATACTTTAGAAGAGTAGAAGGATAAATAAATCTCTATACTAAACTTCTGTAATTTATTCTACGTTTAATGTTAAATTTCTATAAATTGGCGATAATATATGAGCTGCACTTGAAAGAGTTGATAATGTCAGAATTGTGCGAGATGAACCAGAAGAAGGAAAACCACATTTGGATTGTAAAAAAAAATCTTCCCCAGGTTTTAGTGCTGCTTAGGCTTAAACATTCTGAAATCTTGTATCCTTCATAGAGGGCAGGTAATGGTGGAAGTGATGGTAGTAATTGTGAGAAGCTTATACCAAAAGCCATGTTCAAGAAGTATAAGCAGATTTTGTCAAACAGACTTACTGTCATGAAAAGATAAGACTGCTGTAGTTCAGTAATAATTTTAAAGTGTTTCTTTTTAAAAACTACTTTCTTTAGTAAAATACTGCACTCCAAACATTGCAGTGTCATTGGGCACGTGGGCACAAAGGCAGGAAAAACAGACGCTAGGCACTACTGGTGAGGGGAGAGGGCCTGCTAAAAGCCCAAACCTCACCTTCACCCAATTTACCACACAGCACATCCTCACGTGTACCCCACAACTCTAAAATAAATAAACATAAAATAAACATTGCAGTGTATAAACTCAGTAATTCTAAATAAACGGGTTCTAAATTAATACATTTCTAACAAATTGCCAAGCTATTTTGATACATTTGTGAGCGACTGAGGGTCTTCAACGAACGCTGTCTTGACTTGCAGTAATCACATTATTTCAGAAATGAAATGAAAACTTTTTTCAAGTATGACAACAAAGGCCATCACTCATAAATCACAAACCAGTTCATCTATAAAAATATTCTGTCTACATTGTTGAAACACATAATTGTTCAAGAAACCCTTTGTAATGAATTATGAACTCCTTCAATACAGCTGAATCGTGCAAGCTCCATGATTACTAATTTCAAGTTTGAATTTCTTCTCTGACTTGTTTTTTATTTTGTTCTTATTCCTTGAGGCCTGCCCCGCCCTCTGTAGTTTTATATCTTTTCTCCTGAGTATATACATAACCTATTTGTTTGGTTACTCAGACTGAGGCTTCAGACCAAGGAATTGGAAGTTGCTGCCTCTTGACAGCTTGTGCTTTATTCTTCTATCATAAAAAGGATCCTAAGTAAAGAACACCAGCAGTGACTTGTGTAGCTTCTGGGCATTTTTTTGTTCTTGTGATCTAAAGTCCACTTATTGTGTTTTCTGTTATTTGGAGGTCATCAAACTTTGATCACTAGAGGGGAGTGTGGGGTTTTGCCTTGATCTTTTAGATCACACTACAGGCTGATTTTTAAAAACACATATGAAAGGTTTATTTTAAAATAAAGTCATAATTCATTTGTATCCATGTAAATGTTTAAGAATGGTGTAATTCTAAACAGCACTAATTGGGATTAATTTATAAATGGAGATGGTAACATGGCCAGTGATACCCAGACTCCTGAGATTCATTTATATGTTATGAAATCTGAGGTTTTGCTCTCCTTTTCCGTACCCATTTGACTGGATGTGCATAAACCTACTGTTGGGTTACCAGATATAAAGATGGCATGGAGGTAGTCTGAAGGGGACTCCACCAAACCAGGTGCCCATTTCCTTTACTATTTACTGCATGCTACAGTCATACAGGGAAGGTTACATCTCCTCCTGTCTTTCAGTGATAGTATAATCATTTTCTAAAAAGTCAAAGAGTGCATCCTTCAATAAATAGAAGCAACAAGTTTGTTTACTTATTAGGTCATAAAATACATCTCTAGAAAATATTTTAGAGATAATGAAATGAAATAACCTGCACTTTAAGGACCTTCATGTTTGCCTGAGTTCATTGAGCCAGGAAAGAGGAAAGAGATGCTTCTAACACTCAGCTTCTGATACCAGTTCAATGCCTTCTTCTATGCAATGTGTGTTATTAAATATTTTTTTACAACTTCACAAAGCTAATCTTTTAGCAGAGATGGATTTTGTTTTATTATTTAAATTACTACTTTTAATTATAGACAGAATTAACAAAAGCTCCCCAAGTCTACCTTGATTCCATTGCATTGAGAGATTTTCTACTTTGGGAGAGCATTTCATGACAGCAAAGAATTAAAAGCATTTGAAACCCAGTGTGACTTAGAGGATATATCAACATAAAGACTGTGTTCTTTTCTTTTGAAATGTGTGGTTTTAGTCTTACCTCTACCATTGTACCCCCCAAATTTCTCTTTTCTTACTCCTCTATTTTTTATATTCTAAGAAATGGAAATCAATCTAAAAAGAGTATTGAAGAATAATCAGATGCCCTCTGAATAGAAAGCAAACCTAAATAATTCAAACTAAGAAATATCTTTGAGTCTCTCAGATTTGCCTGTTACTTCTAGAGAATGACATTTTTCCCTTGCTAGCTGTGAGGACTATCTGTGACACTTATTCACTCAAATGTTTATTTAATCATTCATGAAAAAATTAAATAATGGCTATATTTATAAAATGTTGCATCAAATTCAGGCAGAACTAGAAAAGTGTATAGAAACATATAGCTCCTGACCGCAAAGAATTAATTGTCTTATTAGGAAAACACACACAAGTTAAATAATTTTTAAAGTATATGGTTAAAATTAGAGATGTTGTAAGTGTCACAATCACTCGAGGAGTCAGAAAGTGAGTGGGCCTTGGAGAATGGCTAGAATTTGGTAAGTGGAGAAAAGAAGTATTAGAGTAAGCAATATGAGCCAGGTTTGAAGAATAATGAGTTAGTCCATTTGGTTCCAATGAAGAATCTGTAAGGAAGTACCTGAAATAAGTTTTGAAGCAAAAGTAAAAGGTCTTGAATGCCATAAGAAATAATATAAATTTGGGTCCTACAAACTAGCATCTCTCAACATGTTCCTTTGCACAACAGTCCTTGTTAGGAATAAATAATTGGAAAAACCCTGCTATCCTAACCTTGTCCTGGAGACTTCCTTGCACATCTGAGCAAGTTAAAGGCTCTGAGAAGATCTGCTCTTAAAAGTGCTACTTGACCATGTTTAAGCTACCATTTTCTTGGTATTTTTAATCTCAAAACTTCTAACTTTGCCTGTCATTCATTGGGCCATATGTTCCAATATGGAATATTTCTCAAAATAAAATCCGGGCATTTCTGTAAAAGATAGCAATAAAGTCTTTAAATAGAAAAGTGCTGCAATGGAATTTCTCTTTTAGAGACCTACATGTAAAAGTTGTATAATTCAAATAACTTCTGTCCAATTAAGCAGAAACTGGGATACACAGTCTGCCCAATTTGTGCTTAATGAGTTGTTCTCCATGGTGTTTCCATTTCAACAATTGGATTACTAGATTTTATTGTTTTCAGGCACTATCTAATATGATAAATCATTGTAATGTTCAACAAGTTTGACAAGATTCTCCCACCAGAATTTGTAAAGTAATGAGTCGCTTCAAATATTAACATGCTTAATAAATATTGAATGACCTCCTATAGCAAAAACAAAACTTATTTACAAAGCAAGGAAAATGAGCAAAATACAAATGTAATAACCATAGCTTCTGATTGATGAAGGTAAAAAGGGAGCAAATAGAGTCTTTAGGCTCTGTGAAATGATAATTAAACTCAGTTAAACCATTTTGTGATATGTTTATTTTTGTCATTGTTTTGAGTAAGATGTTTACTCATGTCTGGTAATTATACCTAAGTTGGATTTTAAAAGAGAATCTTCGAGTTATAAGTCAGTGCAATAGAAGAATGTGAACCTTTTTTAAGGAAAGGTATATCTTAAGCCTAGCTCACCTTGATATTTGCTCTGCTTGGGATTCTGCAGTCAGATTGAATGGCATCAAGAATTCCTCTCCTGAAAGTTTCTAAAACCACGAACATCACTTAAGTGGTTATTTAGCAGTGTCAACATGACACTAGGGTAATAACCCTGCCACGAAAAGCAGATTTTCTGAAATCCACTGAAGAAATAATATACATAGACATTAAAAATAAAAGCTTCTTCATATAAACAACTCAGTAAGAATTAAGAGAATGACATAACTGGAGATTATTTCTAGATTGTTATGCCTTCTGAAAATACATTTCTTTACTCACAATAAAATTTAATTTTTAATTGACAAGTAAAAATTGCATATATTTATTGTATAAAACATGATTTTGCAATATATGAATAAATTGTGGAATAGCCAAACTAAGTTAAATTTTGCAGATAGAAACAATCAAAGTTATCATTAGTATCTTGTTTTCAGTAGGAAAGAGGAAGAGAAATGTATATTTATACATACATGGGCAAATACACGCAAACCAGCAAAGGGTTTTTTAAAAAGGCTTCTAAGTGCTCTGTTAATCACAAAATTAATTAAGGGGCTTCCTCCATGACATGAGGGGAGAGAGGAAAAGGCAAAGCTTTCATTTGAGAGTGAGAGAGACTCCGAGGAATTATTGCATCGTTATCTAGGTGAACAAAATTCTGATATAATGAAATTTTGCAATATTAGTAGACAATGCATCCACTTACATGAGAATTCGGCCAGAGAAACAGAAACGGTTGGATATATATGTAAAGAGATTTATTGCAAAGAATTGGTTCACATTATTGTGGGGCTGGCTAGGGAAGTCTGCAATCTGTAGGGCAGGCCATCTGGACTGGAAATGCTCAGGCAGAAACTGAAACCCTAATTCTCTTCTAAGACTTTTCAACTAATTCAATTAAGGCCATCTATATTTTCCAGAATAATCTTCTTTAGATAAAGTCAACTTTAATTTTAGATGCTAATCACATCTACAAAATACTTTTAATGTAACACCTAGATTTGGATTTGATTGAATAACTTGGTACCATAACAGCCAAATTGACAACTCAAACTGACCATTACAATACTATTCTCCCCAGTACCGAAGGCAAAAAATCAAGCTGTTGTCCGTTTTGCCTGGTCTATGTATGCATTTTGTTTCTCAAAAGTAGTAATATGTGCTAAGGATATAAGAACTACTATTTGATCTATTGAAATTAGTTGTTACTAAATATATAGTTCCAGGCATTTAAGTAGATGCTTGAGTTTTCCTCACAAGCAAAGCAGACACAGTAGCTGTAATGATAGTGAGATGTAAAGATAGTTTGTGTAAATGTCTTCAATTAGTGTTTTCCCATCTTTCCATTTCTTTTCCATCCCTCTCTACTCATAGTCCTATTATGTGTGCATGTATGTATCAATATTATTTTTAATTACCTTTTAATTACCTTCACTATTGGAGTGAAAGCATGCTAGAAGTCTAAAGCTCCCCATAACTATCCTACACATCTACCACCTGAATTAATAAAAATAATTTTTTAAAATTGTTTAAATATTATTTTTATACAGTGTTCCCCTGTATCCCCAGTTTTTTTCCATACTTTTAGTTACTCAATCACAGTATGAAAATAATTGAATACAGTACAGTCAAATATTGAAAGAGAGAGATCAGCCTTATATAACTTTTATTATAGTATATTGTTATAATTGTTCTATTTATTATTATTATTGTTAATATCTTAGGGATCTAATTTATAAATTAAACTTTACCATTGGTGTGAGTTTATAGGAATAAATATAGTATTATAGGATTTAGTACTATCTGTGGTTTCAGGCATCCACTGAGGGTCTTAGAACATATCCTCCAAGGATAAACAAGTAGGACTACTATATACTTGAAATGATTTTTAAAGTCACTACTTTGTACCCAACCTTTACAGTTTTGGGAAATATCAAAATAAATGATAAACTATTTATGGAGGATAGCTAGACATTTGGAAGGATCCTCCAGAGATGGGCTCAGTGAGCACAGAGAAGCTCAGCCTATCAGGGAGACCTGGAGAAAACTAACCAGAATATAAAGTTTGAGCTGTGTTTTTGGAGAGACCTTTGCCAAATGGAGAACAGTGCACTAGCCTTAAAAGAAAATATTTATACCTCATTTTAGTGACCTCTGGAGAAGCTAGATCCTAAAAAAGAGACCAGTACATTTGTTGTTAACCACCCCCCATTTCTTGTTCTATCCCCTTTATCAACGAGAATGATACATGAATGGGAAAATATCGATATAAGGGAAATGAAGCCTACAATCATTGGACAGATTACACTTGCTTTTTAGTCTCCTAGATGTGCAAGATGATAAGAAAGCTTGGTTTTCCATTATTGGGTTCTCTTGTTAGATCATTCTGCAGGTAAAGCTGTTTATCTGGAGAGATGATGAGATCAATGAGAGAGGGCAGCAGCAGAAAGAAGAAAACATCTAGGAACGGATACCTTCCTACTGGGTTCAGAAGAATATGAACTCCAATGGATGCCCAGCTTTTTATGGGTAAGTGTTGTCAGCCTGCTTCAGCTATTTCCTTTCCATTATGTTGTGTGAAACTCAATTACTGATAAGAAGACAGACTTACTGAGTTTGAGTGGTTTGCCCAAGTCAGGGAGCTTGTGATTGCAGGTAAGTTGGCTCACTACTGGGGCTTCAGTGATGTTTTCATTATACCTCTAAGTCAATTAGCAGGGTAAGGTGTGAAACTAAGTTACTATGTTAGTAGTTTTTCCCGAGGATAGATAATAGCTGACTGTTTCTCATCATCAAAGCCAATATGTGCCCCGCACTAAAGTACTACTACACATCGTAATTACTTGAAAAGAGCTGTGCTGTCCATTAGTTTGCTAAAGAATAAAAATCTTTATTTTTAGTTCCCATTTTAATAAGATTTCTAGATTTTTTTAATATTAGGACATGTATCAATCTTTTCTGCATTTTGCAAAATTTGATATAAAATCATTAATCTACAATAAATGTATTGATAAATACATCTATAATAAATTTATTAAAACAAAGTTTTTTTGTACTTCATGCCTATTTTTATTTCACAACTGTATGTGTTGCCAAATTAATAACTTCTCATAATGATAACTCAGCTGATTTGTGTGGCTTTGTGTGATTTTTCATTACTTTCTAGACAAGCATTATTAGTATGAATATGATACTTTTTTATGTGGACATAATTTTCCATCAGTGGACCTATAATAAATATGTATATTCAGTTATCTCTGTGCAGTCATTCTTCCATACCCATTTCTCAGTTACCACTAGTGGTGGAAAATTAGAATTAAAGTTGTTTTATTCTTTCTTTTGTTTAAAAATCTATCAATATTAAAATGAAAGTATTGCAATTGTGAGAAAGAGGAGCCAGATTTCATATGTCTTTTGTGCTTCTCTTATGGGATTTTACATTCTCCTCACTCACTCCCTTGCCCTTTGTTCAGAGTAATTTATTCTGTGTTAGTAACCTTTTCAGGCCTCTCCAGTGCACAGAATGCCAAAATTACAAGATTATGTACAATGGGTTTATGCTGTGGATGTCTGTCCAACCGGGACTTAGCAAGCTGAAATTGTCAACTTGGACTTCAACCAATGGCCTAAAGTTAAAAGGTAAGTGAAATTTCAGCTGTGTAAGCATGTCTTCATTAAATCAATAGTGTTTTCCAAAAGACAATTATTTTTAGTCAAAAATACAATTTGGCTCCATTATCAGATGGTGTTAAAAAAAAAGTAAACAAAAGGAGTCTCAGCCAGATGCTAAGAGGCGGATTGTACTTTGGCACCTTTTCCACTTAGAGATGATCTTCATATGAAGTGGCATGTCATGTGACATCATGTCAGCATTTTCTCTGAGGGATTATACTTTAATCCCTAAATGATAATTAGTTGGATAGAAGCTTTAAAAGTATAGCATCTTGTAGGTTACTATCACCCCTTTTATTCTTGAGTGCTCTTTTGATCTGTTTGGACCTAAGAGAAAAATACTTCTTTCTTGACTATACTTAAGTTTGAAGTGCTACAAAGACATTTGAGGAATGTTTAAGTGAGTAGAGTGAGGAGAGCTTTATTGTTCATTTACCCACTGTGATTTGATTTGACATTGTGCTTAAAAACTGTATCTCTTAAATTTCCAGGAAATAGAAAATACATAAAATGTTCTGGCTTGTTAGGTGAACAACCACATTTTCAGTAATTCTATAATTTGCCATTTGAACATAGAGGCACAAACTAAATGTAGTCTGGGAACAATTTCAGAAGAAATAGTCTTTTTTTAGACCAAAATATGTACACAAAGCTTACTAGAACTCTAAGTGTATTCACTTTATTAAAATGGATTTTTAAACAATGTTAAACACATGTGTATTGGTTGTGAATATTAGGAGTCATTTAAAAATTAAGGTACACACATCTAAACATGAATAAAATCTAAAAACAAAATGTGGTTCAATTGACCCAATTTGCTGGTGGTTTCCTCTAAGGTTAGAATTTTTATATTCACATAAAACAACTACTGAATAATAAAATCTCTGAACTTACTATTTTATCTGTTATATATTCTTCGGGAAATTCGATTTGCAGCTGACATGAGCATGGGCTTTCATTTGGCAATTACTAGTTCAACAGACTGACTGTCTGACTAATTGATTCGCTGATTGATTTTTTTTTAAAGGAGGACTATTATGTTCCAGGATGTGAGTTAATTATTTTAAAGCAATCCTACCTTCCAAGAACTTACAGTTTATAAGGAAGATTTATGTAAACAAATATTTTTAGAATGTGATAAGTCTAATTAAAATAGATGTGGCACAAAGGGAGCAAAGAAGCCAGAGTATTTACTCTGGGCAGATAAAAGGGACTTCGCACAGGAGATGACTTTAAGCTGAGTCTTCAATGATGAATAAGAGGTTTAAGAAAAATCTATGTGCTGCACACACCAGATAAAATAACAACAGTAAATATATAAATAAAATGGTACAGAAGTTAACAGAAAATAAGGCTTATTTTCATTTTTCCCTTTCACTGAGCTCACTCTGAAGATGTAACTATTTACTAGTCTTGTCTTTAATTATTTCTCTACTGCCACATCTATTATTTTGATACATACATTATTATTCATTGATTCTGTCCCGCCCAGTATTACTAAACCAGGCCTTCTTTCCTCTTTGCTTACCTACTTCCTCATATTCTCTGTTTTGGCAGATATCACATTCTTTACATTTTCAAGATGGATAACATTTAAATTCCATTTTGTAACCATAATTAAGTCTCCTGTGTCTGGTCTATAGCTCATTCTAAAAGTTGAAAGTAAAACATAGAGACAGATTCCTCAGCACCCAGAGAGGAATGGGACCAGAAGCATGCCCCATGACTCATCAAAGAAGCGATAATAATCACATAGTGTAAAGAAGAGAAAAATCAATCAACCTGGGTTGGAACTAGCCAAACTCTTGTCTAGATCACAGCTCAAACCACGAACAGTCTTCAGACGCAGTAGGGAAGGTAAATGCGGGGAATTTAGGCATCCTGTGTCCTGCCATGGACTTGATAGTTTCTCTGAGCCTAGCAGGACTCCAGTCCCTCACAGGAAAATGTCTTACCCACAACTGTGCTGTCAAAAACCATGTGGAGTGGTCAGGTAAAATAAACCCTGAGCAACTCCTGCTACTATATTCGAGGATCTCAACCCTTGCTGGAGGCTGCCTTCTAGCCATCTTGGGAGGGAATGAGGCCTAAGGGCACACTCTGTTGTGGTAGACTCTTCCTGGCTGGAGATGACTGCCATGAGAACACCTGAGTCTGACTGCAACCTTTACATTCTGAAGGCAAACAGCCTGAGGTTAAGGTGGGGGAGTTGAGTGGGACTCATTGCCCTGGCAACTTTTCACTTCCAAGGTAAACTTGTGCAGCCTCTGCACAGTAGCATTGCTAAAGGCCTGGGACTCCCTCTTAATCCCCACAGGGGTAGCCAAGAGTGCACACAAGTGGATAGCTTCAGCTCTTTCCCTCACATTCCCCTCTAAGATTCAAAAGAGACAGAGAGCTTAAGTAATGCCCACAATCCTGCTCACCACCTAGGTTGGCAGGCTGTATTCCTTGGAACAATACAGGCCAATTAGAAAGCCCACAGCCACCATCACAGCTTGTTGTCTCTTGCAAGCATCACCTCCTGGGCAGAAGTCAACAGTGTTAGGCTCAGGGGGAAGCAGCACTTACCTTCTCCCATCTGCCCCTCCACCCACCGATCCCCTATGCACCCCTCCACCCCAAACCCACAACCGTATACCTCGCTTGAAGCTTCCTGGAACCTGCTGGCAGCTGCCGAGAAGGGCCAGACAGAGACTTTCCAGCCCATGCCAGATGCGACGCTTTGTCTCCCCGCTTCACTGCCGCCCCCAACACCCTTCCGAATACAGCACCTTAAAAACCCAAGCCTACGCCTCCTTGGGCATGACTCCCCTGGCCCATCTTTCTGGACCACGGGACCTCGCTTGGGAGTTTCTCCCCCAATAAATGCTTGGTTTATACCGGCCCTTTGTCCTGTGCCTCTTTCGGTATCTCCAAACGTTACAAACAACACATCCCATTACATCTGATATAATACTCAAACTTTTGGGAATGTCTGATCTCAGACCCCAACTAACGCCACTGTCTAAGTCACCCTGGCTACTCAGGACGCCTTGAACCAGTGCAAGTACCAAGCATAGGACCATCACAGTTGATTGGAAAATTCATCACACCAAGATTACAAATAACCAAGGGAACTCTACAGTGCCTAGTCAGCCCCTTGCTGATCTCAAACAAGAAGAAATAGTCGATCAAATGAGAAAGAACCAAGAAAATAATTCTGACAATATAAAAAACAGGTTCTTCAATGCCCTCAAAAGACTACATTAACTCTTTAGCAATAGATCCTAACCAAAATAGAATCTTTGAAATTCCAGAGATAGAATTCAAAAGGTTAATTACATAGTTGCTCAATGAGATTCATGAGAAAGCTGAAAATCAATGTAAATTAAAAAAAACTAGTCAGGATCTGAATAAAAAATTATTCAAAAAGATAGACAACTTACAAAAAAAGCTGAAATTCTGAATAAAAGAATTATTCAGGAAAGTATGAACTTCAGTGGAAAGTTTTTAGACCAAAACAAGTGGAAAAAAGGACCTCAGAACTTGAAAATAAGGCTTTTGAATTAACCTAAGCAGATGAAAATACAAAAAAAAGAATCAAGAGAATGGAACAAAGTATCCAAGAAATGTAGACTTATGTAAAATGTCCAAACCTAAGAATCATAGGTATTCCTGAGAAAGAAGAGAAAGCAACAGGTTTGGAAAAAAAATTATTTGAGGGAGTAATTGAGGATAATTCCCTGGCCTTGCCAGAGATTTAAATTTCCAGATACAAGAAGCTCTATAGACTCAAATAAAGGGGTAGGAAAAAATATTTCATACAAATGGAAACCAAAAACAAGGAGGAGTAGTCATTATCCTATCAGACAAAACAGATTGTAAATTAGCAGTTAAAAAAGTCATATTATATAATGATAAAGGGATCAATTCAACAAGAATTTTAAATATATTTGCACCTAATACCAGAGCTGTCTTTATGAAACAAATTCTTCTAGATCTAAACGAGAGAGAGAGAGAGAGCAATACAATAATAGTGGGAGACTTTAACTCTCTACTAACAGCAATAGACAGAGCATCAAGGCAGAAAATCAACAAAGAAACATTGGAATTAAACTGAACCCTAGAGCAAATGTAGCAGACACCTATAGAACACTTCATGCCAGAACTACAGATTATACATAAAACGTTCTCCAAGATAGATCATACGATTGGCCACAAATCAAGTCTCCATAAATTCAAAACAGTTGAAATTATATCAAGAACCTCCTCAAACTGGGCTCGGTGGCTCAGCCTATAATCCTGCGCTTTGGGAGGCTGAGGTGAGTGGATTGGCTGAGCCTGCGGGTTCGAGACCCACCTGGGCAACTTGACGAGACCTCATCTCTACAATAAATCAAAAAATTAGCCGGGCGTGGTAGTGCGTGCCTGTAGTTCCAGTTACCTGGAAGGCTGAGGCAGAAGGATCGCCAGAGCCCAGCAGGTCGAGGCTGCAGTGACCGGGAGCGGCCACTGCACTCCAGTCTGGGTGACAGAGTAAGACTCCAACTCAAAAAATAAAAAAGAACCTCCTCAGACCACAGTGGAATAAAATTAGAAATTAACTTAAAGAAGAACTCATGAAACCAAGCACAAAATACGTTAAATGATCTGCTCTTGAATGATCCTTTGGTCAACAATGAAATCAAGATGGAAATTTAATTTCTTAAAATGAATGACATTAATGAAACAAGTTAGCAAAGCTTCTGGGACACAGCTGAAGCTATGCTAGAAAAAAATATTTATGGTGCTTAAGGCCTACATTAATAAGACTGAAAAGTCCCATATTGACAACCTGACATCACATTTCAAGGAACCAGAAAAATATGAACAAACTAAACACAAAGCTAACAGAAGAAAACAAATAATGAAGATCAGAGCAGAACTAAATAAAATGGAAATAAAAAGAATACAAAGGGATCAATGAAACAAAAATTGGCTCTTTTAAAAGATAAAATTAACAGGCCACTAGCTAGATTAATTAAGAAATGAAGACAGAAGATTCAAATTAGTTCAATCAGAAGTGAAAATAGAGACATTACAACTGATATGATAGAAATACAAAAGATCATCTAAGATTGTTATGAGAACTACTATGCAAACAAACTAGACATTCTAGAGAAAATGAATAAATTCTTGGAAACAAACGCCCTCCCTTCAATCTTGAATCAGAAAGAAATAGAAACCTGAAAAAACTAATAATGAGTAGTGAAATTGAAACAGTAATTAAAATTTCTCAACAAAAAATAAAGGCCAAGACGGATGGACTCAGAGTCGAATTCTACCAGACTTTAAAAGAAGAACTGATACCAACTTTACTGAAGCTATCCTATAACATTGAGGAGGGAATTCTCTTTAATACATTCTATGAAGCCAGTATCACCCTGATATCAAAGCAAGAAAAAGACACAATAAGAAAAGAAAACCACAGACCAATATTCCTTGTGAACATAGACACAAAAATTCTCAACAAAATATTAGCAAACCAAATTCAACAGCACATTTAAAAAAATCTCAGGTTTTATCTCAGGAATGCACAAATCAATAAATGTGATCCACCAAATAAACAATTAAAAACAAAATTCATTTGATCATTTCAATAGACACAGTAAAAGCATTTGATAAAATCTAGTAACATTTCATAATTTAAAAAAACTCAGCAAAATAGGCATAGAAGGATTATTCCTCAAAATAATAAAAGCCATATACAACAAAGTCATAGCTAATGGAATCCTGAATAGAAAAAAGTTGAACACATTCCCCTTCAGAACTGGAACAAGGCAAGGATGCCCACTTTCACCACTCTTGTTCAACATAGTACTAAAAGTCCTAACCAGAGCAATCAGACAAGAGAAATAAATACATGAAATCCAAATTGGAAAAAAATTCAAACTATCTCTATAAGATGATATTACAATATTTTACCTAGAGAATTCTAAAGACTCTTCCAAAATATTTCTGGACTTATTAAATGTATTTGGTAAGGTTTCAAGATACAAGATCAACATATACAAATCAGTAGCACTGCGATATATCAGTGGTGATCAAGCTGAAAATCAAATCAAGAACTCAATTTCATTTACAATAGCAACCAAAAAGCTAAATTACCTAGAACTATATTTAGCCAAAAGAGTGAAAGAGTGCTACAGGAGAACTATAAAACATGATGAAATAAATTGTAAAGGACACAACTAATGGAGAAACGTCTTATACTAATTAATTGGAATAACCAACATTATTATTATTATTACTTTTTTTTTTGAGTTGGAGTCTCACTCTGTCGCCCAGACTGGAGTGCAGTGGCCGCTCCCGGCCTCTGCAGCCTCAACCTGCTGGGCTCTGGTGATCCTTCCACCTCAGCCTTCCAAGTAGCTGGAACTACAGGCGCGTGCTGTCACACCCAGCTAATTATGTATTTATTAATTGTAAAGATGAGGTCTCGCCAAGTTGCCCAGGCATTTCTTGAACACACGGGCTCAGGCAATCCACTCACCTCAGCCTCCCAAAGTGTGGGATTACAGGCTGAACCACTGAGCCTGGCTCAACATTATTAAAATGACCATAATATCCAAGGTAATCTACAGATTCAGTGCAATCCCTATCAAATTACCAATGTCATTTTTCACAGAGTTAGAAAAAAACCAATCCTAAAATTCATATGGAACCAAAAAAGAGCCAGAATAACCAAAGAAATCCTAAGCAAACATCACATTACCTGAATTCAAATTATACTACAAAGCTATACAACCAAAACAGCATGGTACAGGTACAAGAACCAACACGTGGACCAGTGAAACAGAATAGATAATCCAGAAACAAACCCAAATAACCTACAGCCAACTGACCTTTGACAGAGCAGGCAAAAATATACACTGAGGAAATTACACTCTATTCAACAAATGGTGCTGGCAAAATTAGATAGCTACATACAGGAAAATGAAAATCCTAATTTCTCACCATATGCAAAAATTAACTCAAGATGGAGTAAAGACTTAAATATCAAAACTGAAACCATAAAAATCCTAGAAGAAAACCTACAAAAAACTCTTTGGCACAATAACCTAGGCAAAGAATTTATGGCTAAAACCCTGAAAGTAAATGCAACAAAAAACAAAAATATGTTAAGTGGGACTTAATTAAACTAAAAATTTCTGCACAACAAAATGAGTAATCAACAGAACAAATATACAAACTACAGAAATGGAGAAGATATTTATTATATAAATTATACATCTGACAAATAACTCATATCTAGAATCTATAAGGAACTCAAACACATCAGCAAGAAAAAAGCAATGACCTCACTAAAATGTGAGCAAATGACATGAACAGACATTCACAAAAGAAAATATACAAATCACCAACAAACATGTGAAAATGCTCAACATCACCAGTCATCAGAAAAATGTAAATTAAAACCACAATGAGAAACCACCTTACACCAGTGAGAATGGCAATTATTAAAAAATCAAAAGACAATTGATACTGGCATGGATGCGGTGAAAAGGGAACACTTATACGCTGTTGGTGGGAGTGTAAATTATTAGTACAACTTCTATGAAAAGCAGTATGGAGATTTCTCAAAAAACTAAAAGTAGATGTACCACTTGATCCAGCAATCCCTTTACTAGGTATCTACCCAAAAGTACAGAAGTCCTTATATTAAAAAAAAAATCTGCACTTGCACATTCATCACCACACAATTCACATTTGCAAAGATGTGTAATCAACCTTTAAATGCCAATCAGCTGATCAGTGGATAACTAAAATGTGGTATGTATACACCATGGAATATTATTCGGCTGTCAAAAGAGTCTAATAATGTCTTTTATTTACTTATCTATCTATCTATCTATTTATTTTTATTTTAAAATTGTGGGGTACAATTCAGGATTAGGTATATAAGTGGTCATCATACAGGTAAAGTTTTGGTCTCCCTTGGGTCCCCACTTTGCCTGGTTTGAGATCAGGTACCCTTATTGATGTTATGTCCCTTCCTTCCTACCCCCAACATGGCAGTATCCTACTACTGCCAATCCCTTTCTTAAAGTATTGTGGTAAACTTTCAGGGTCTGCTTATAAGTAAGAACATGTGGTGCTCTGTTCTTTGTTTCTGTGATGGATCACTATGATAGACTCTAAATCCATCCAAGTTGCTGTAAAGTTTATATGTTTGTCCTTCTTTATGGCTACATAATATTCCATTGTGTATATGTACTACATTATTTTTATCCAGTCCAGTCTCAATAAACAGCACGGTTGGTTCGATGTTTTTGCTATTGTGAATAGTGCTGCAATAAACATGGGTGTGCAGGTATCTTTTTTGTAGAATGATTAGAGTTCTTCTGGGTATATTCCTAGTATGGGGATTGTTGGGTAATATGGAAGGTCAATTTGTAGTTCTTTCAGAAATTGCCACACTGTTTTCCAAAAAGGTTGCACTAGTTTGCGTTCACACCAGCAGTGTAGAAGCATCCCTTTTTCTCTGCATCCTCACCAACATCTGTTGTTTGTTTTTATTAGATGACCATTCTTACTGGAGTTAGGTAGTATCCCGATATGGTTTTGATTTGCATTTCTCTGATGATTAGTGAGGCTGAGCACTTTTTTATGTGTCTGTTGCCTGCCCATATATCTTCTTTTGGTAAGTGTCTATTCAAGTCTTTTGCCCCCTTTTAGTGGGGCTGCTTGCTTTTTTACTTTTTGGCACATTTGACTTCCTTGTAGATCCTGGATGTTAGGCCATTGTCAGATATACAGTTGGCAAATATTTCTTCCCATTCTGTGGGCTATCTCCCCACTTGCTTGATGATTTCTATTGCTTTTCAGAAGCTTTTCAGTTTGATATGGTACCACTTGTCTATCTTATCTTTTATGGCATGGGCTCTGGGGTTTTGATCAGGAATTGGTTGCCAGTCCCAATTTCCATAAGGGTGTCCCCTGCATTTTCTAAGGTTCCTATAATTTGAGGTTTTATGTTTAAGTCTTTGATCCATTTTGAGTTTATTCTTGTGTATGTTGATAGGGAGGGGTCCTGTTTCAATCCTCTGCATATGGTCACTTTTCCCAGAACCTTTTCCCAGTGGTGGTAGAGGCTTTGTCGAAGTTGAGTTGCTTGAGAAATTGAGGTTTTGTTTGTTGGAATCCCTGTCCTATTCCATTGGTCTATATACCTGTCTTGTGCCAATACCAGGCTGTTTTGAATATTGTAGACTTATCGTAAAGTTTGAAGTCTAGAAGTATGAAATCTCCTGCTTTGTTTCTTTTTCTGAGGTTTGTTTTGGCTATTCAATGTCATTTATGTTTCCATTTAAATCTGAGAAGAATGATGTTGGCAATTTAATGGATATTGCATTAAATCTATAGATTGCCCCTGGTAGGATGGACATCTTAAAAATGTTGATTCTTCCTATCCATGAGCATGGAATATTTTTCCATTTGTTTGTGTCTTCTTGGATTTCTTTGGACAGTGTTTTGTAGTTTCCATTGTAAATATATTTCACTTATCTGGTTAGGAAGATGCTGAGGTATTTCATTTTTTGCTTGGCTACTGTGAAATGTCTTTTGAAGCAACTTGAATAGAATTGGAGAACATCATGCTGCGTGAACTAACACAGGAACAGAAAATCAACCACTACATATTCTCACTTATAAGTGGGAGCTAAACTAAGGATCTGCAAAGGCATAGAGAATGGTATCAAGGACACTGGTGACTTGGAAGAGAAAGAATGGGGTGAATGGCAAAGAATAACTTATTGGGTACAATGTGCACAGACAGGAGTGGTGGGTATACTTAAAGCTCAGACTTATTTGCCACTTTACAGTGCAAAAACTAGGTGTACTCCCCAAAGCTATTGAAATAAGGAAATAAATTAATATATAATAAAAATTATAAGTCAATTAAGGACATTTATACTACTAAGGTTATATGAAATAGTGTTCACTTTAGCCTCTCTGTCTCCCTCTAAGGTGAAGAATGCCATCAACAAAGGCAAGTGGATATCCTTACATGCTATAAGTTGTTCAACATTGTGTCACATTTTGGGTTATTTCTAATATAAACTATGAAATTTCCTTTGGAGTTTCCTCTTCTTGCATTTCTAAATGCCTCTCATGTGTTGTGTTTTGGATTTTTTTAGAGAAAAATTTAAAAGTTTTTAATCCTATTACTAAAAAATTTCAGCACTATTTATTCTCTTTTGTAAGAAATGTATTAGATTTGCCTTAACATTTTCTTGGAAATTATTTTCAATGTTTTCATGTGGACTGATGATGACTTTTGGAACTTGCACAGCTATCAAGTTGAGATTTTTTTTTTTTTTTTACATTTTTTGAGTTAGTTTTATTGTTGGTCAACTCTTATTTGTTCTTATATTTTTTCCTGGAATACCTATCAAGTGAATATTTCAGAGAGGGTAATTAAAAGGCAAATAGCCTGAGTTTGTACATGTCTAAAACTGCTTTGCTTGTCCTTTACACTAATTCTTGGAGTTTAACATTTATATTAATTTGTGGTAGTAACAAATTATCAAACTTAGTATCCCAAAACAACATAAATTTATCATCTTACATTTCTGTAGATCAGGAGCCTAACGCAAGTCTTATCAAACGAAAATCAAGATATCAGCAGGACTGTGTTCTTTTGTGTGTGTGTTATGAGAAAAGAATTTCTTTTCTCTTCATTCAGATAGTTGTCAGAATTCAGTTTCTTGTGCTTATAGGATGAAGGTCCCCATTTTCTTGCTGATTGTAAACTGAGGGCTGTTCCCAGTTTCCAGAGGCTACTGCATTCCTTGGCTGATGGCCCCCTCTTCCTTCTTCAAAATCAACAATGATGGGCCTAATGCTCATGTCATATCTCTCTGGTCATTCTGTTGTTATATCTCTTTCTGACCCGTCCAGAAAAGACTCTAAAAACAAAAACAAAAACAAAAAACTGATGTTCACTTGGATATTCCAAGACAATCTCCACATCTTAAGTTCTATACCTTAATCACATCTGCAAAGTTTCTTTTCCTATGTAATGTAATATATTCACTAAGAGGGCATGTTTAGAGTAGCCATTATTCTGCTTAGATTCAAAAACATTTTTCCTGAGAAATGTATATGTACTACTCTTTCTTCTCCCACTGTCAAGTATTATTGATAAAATACTTTATGTATCAATTTTATTTTTATTTATCTGTTGGTAACTTCCTATCTCTCTGGAATATTTAGGAAATTATCTTCATCCCTGTAATTCTGACATTCGATGAGTCTAGTTGTCGTCTTTCTACAACTTCTGTTTGGCACTTGAAGACCGTAACAATGTAACTTCTCAGGTTTTTCTTTAGGTCAGGATAATTTTCTTCTAGTATTTTTTTTTTAGTAAGAAATCCCTATTCTACTTTTCATCTCCGCCATTAGGTCCATGTCTAAGACATTTAGTCAATGTTTATCTGAGAGATATAAGACTGGGCATAAACATTTGGCTGTCAAGAACATAAGAAAATCAAGACTGACATTAAAAAGGGAAGAATCCAAAGAAAGGAACCAAGGACATACTAATATAAGACTGAGGAGAGAAAAAGGACGGGCCAGTTGTGTTTTGTCGAATGGCAACATTAAGAGGGAAAGTATTTCTGGTGAAATTCTGTCCCCTAAAAGTTCCCACATATCTCCGTGAATTATAGAACTCTATTTAATTTAGAAAAATTGTAGAAGTTTTTCTGATATACTAAGAAAGATTTTCTAATGCTGCATAATTTGAAACTACATTGTAAATTACAAACTGCTGATAATATGATTGCTGTTATTTCAGAATGCTTTTATTCTTTCAATAAATACTTACACCAATATTTTTATGAGATTGAAATCAAGCCTCAATGATTTCAATACTTTTCTTTCTCCTTCATTTCTCTTGCCTTAAAATTTAATATATTGTATCTTAAATATTTACAGTATATTATTCCAATATGATTTACACTGAGGTAGCAGAAAAGGGATATTTGGAACAGAGATTCCAGTTTCAAAAGGAGAGAAATACATTTGGGATGGCTGTTGCTTTTTTTTAAATATTGAAAGAGAAAATATTATAATTAAAAGTATTTTTCTTTTATGTGTTATATGAGTATGGATAATCACAGAAGCTCTATGCAGCAGAGACATAATGAGCTTTTCAGTACTCTCCCTACAGAACAATGCTGGGCAGTTCCTATCATTTCAACACATGAATATTTTTACAACAGTGGTCCAAAATAAATACTTTTATCCAGAGTCAGTCTTCTTGTCCTGGTGATTACAATAGCAAGGTAGGGGAAAATAAATAGGGCTCGCTGTACAAACTAACAATGTAATGAAGATCTAAATTCGCTCATTATCCCTTGAAACAGCAGTTAGGAGGTACAGAGGGGATGGGATATTGCTATTCTTTTGCGTACTCTGCAAGGAGAAGGAAGCAATTTGAATAAAATATCTGACAAATAAACTGTTGAGAATTTGTCAGAAGTGTGTTGCTCGTCTCTCTCTGCAGGAAGTCTGTGAAGAGAGTTGGAGACCTGTAATGATGGGGAAGTCTTTGCTCCTGTCTTGGATACATTGAGCCCTAGGGGGTCTTGTCTGCTACCCTGTCTTTCTGCATCTGTGTCTGCACCATAAGGAACACTCCTGCTCCCTCCAGGCTAGTCAGTTGGCTTAAATCCTAAAAGACTTATCTAAAAGGGTTATTGAACATGTGGTAAAGTTTTCTATTTGGTTTGCATTTACTTTGCACCCAGATTTGGTGACCTGTGTAATTTATGCCTGAACCAATTATTTATTTTTAAGAATATTAATGGTCTGCACCCACCACAATGAACTAAAAAATATGAACCACCTCTTAGAAAGCTGTCTTTAAAGAGGACCACAAAAATGGCTTATTATTTTCAAGGCCACATTTTAAGTAAAAAAAAAAAAAAAAAAAAAAATCCACTTCTCAAATAGGCCACTCCATAATTTTAAATCTAATGGAACATATATATGTTAAAAGCTTGTCTTATTGTGATTTTTTGAAAGAAACAATGTAAATATTTAATTCAAAATAACTTTTTGAGGAATCATTTAAATTGATTTAAAATTACATTATGGTCTTAAGGTCACAAGCTTAAATGTCTACACAGTTAAACAACCCATAAGAAACTGAATCTGATAAAAATGGTGGTGGGGAGGTGGTAGTTACAAATGCATACAATAAAAATTGTATACCATACTATAAAAATCAACGGAACTTCTATCATTTTAAAATGGGCTGTGAATTATGAAGTTGGAATTTCTTTATAAAGAATAGTCATCCCGTTTCCCCAAGACTTGAAACTAATGTTTCCTTTTCAAAGCACATTAATAGTTTCTTAATATAATGAATCATGTTATAGACTGACCTCCATATTAATAAAGATAGTGGAAATAAAGATAGTGAAAATGACCTTGTCAGTAAAAAACTATTAAGGGAGTTTCTTCAATAATAGACTCTCTTTGTGATTTAAAAAATATATATATTTCCAGCTATCCAGTTGGCAATCTTTTTTGGTTGCAGACCAGTCACCAGAAAGGATTCAAGGCTTCTATTCTCACTTCTGTTTAGGAAAGATCTAATCTAAATAATTTTAGGGATGTCAGTCCTAGGGGCACGGTGTTCTTTCATATTCTCTGAAGTTCTATTGCTCTCCCCTGAAAGAAGACTCTTATCTTTCCAGTGAACAATTACTGAAGTGAAATTTATGGCTTCATATTCTCACTATGTCTAACTCCAGCTTCCCTTGGGATTTCTCCAACTCCAGTAGAAAAGCTTACTATTGTAACAGATATTCAGTGACCTGTGGAAACATCTGGCTTCTGCATCCTCTTCTCCCAATCTTAGCCTTTCCAGAACTTTCAAATTTTCTAAGGCTTGAGAATATTTGCTATTAAAATATCAAAAGAAGATATTTTCCCTAATCATCTGTTTTTCTGCAACAATAGAACTGAAATATATGTGTTATCCTCTAATGTTCTCCTATTCCTTTCAAGCAGGCCAGCTGAGTGTGTGAAACTTCAGGTTGAATCAGGGTGTCTCATACTTCTTCTACCTTCTCCAGAGTGATTTGCTGGATCTGGTTCCTGAATTTCCTTCCCATTACTTCAATTTTTATTACAAGATTAAAATCTGCTATTTAAAGCTAATAACTCATCCTAAAAATTCTCCTTTAGTTTTTTTTTTTCAAGACATAAACAAGTGTTCTCTGTTTGACTAGATATCTTTACTAACTCTGTGAAGGTAATCTAAATTAATTTTTAAAAAACTATATCCTCTGTAATAAGTTGGCAAACTGAAAAATTAAATCCAGTGATAAGTAGATGTAAAAAATAATAAAGACAGTAGCAGAAATCAATTAAATTAAAACCAAAAATAATAATTCTAACAAGCCTCCAGAAAGATTAACCAAGAAAAAAGAAGAGAGAAGATATAAAGTACAAATGCTAGGAATAAAATAATGGATATTATAAGACCCTACAGATATTAAACGGTTAATTAGAAAATATTACAGACAACTCAATGCCCATAAATATAACAATTTCAATAAAATAGATCAATTTCTCAAAGATATGTACTACCAAAGCTCACTAAAGAATAAATTGATAATCTGAGTAGTCATGTATCTATGGAAGAAATTTAAATCATAGCTACAAACCTTATAACAACAACAAAAAATTCCAGGCCTGTATGTTGAATTCTTTTATGAATTTTACTCAAAATTTAAACAAAAAACTACCAGTTTCTCACAATCTTATATGGAGAATAGAGGAAGGGACAATCCTCACATATTTTCTAAGACCAACATTACCTGACATGAAAATTAGATAAAAACAATACAAGAAAAGCAAACTATGAACCGATATACCTCAGGAGCATAAGCATATACAATACTCAAAATATACAATCAAAAGAGCAAATCAAACTCAGCGGTACTTAAAAAGAAAAAAAAAGTGTCATGGTCAAGGGGGTTTCATCCTGGAAATGCAAGGATGATTTAACATTCAGAAATCAATCACTGTCGTTATCATAGAAGAAAAACCACCTAGTCATCTCAATAGATATGATATAATTAAACATTTATCCATAGTAAAAATCTCTTAGCAAGAAGACATTGAAAGGAACTTTCTTAACTTGATAAAGGGCATCTACAAAGCCTATTGGTAACATTATACTTCATTTGAAGACTAAATACATTTTTCCTAAAACTTGGAGCAAACTGAGAATATTTGCTCTTACCACTTCAATTCATCATCATCCTTGGAGATCCAGCCAGTGCAATAAGACAGGAAAAAGTAATAAAAATGTAATATACCAAAACTGCAGAATGCATCAAAAGTGATCTTGGGTTGCATCTTGATATTGTATAAACATTCATGCCCCCCAAACTTTGTATGTTGAAATTCTTACCCATAAAGTGATGGTATTAGGAGTTGGGATTTGGGGATGTGGTTAGGTCATGTGGGTGGAACACTCATGAATGAGATTAGTACCTTTATAAAAGAGGCTTAAGAGAGACCTCTTGTCCTTTCTACCATGTGATATTAGAAACAAAACAACACTGTATGAAAGCAGGCCCTCATAAGACACCAAATTTATCAGCACCTTGATCTTGGACTTCACACCATTCAGAAGTATAAGGAATACGTTTCTGTTGTTTATAAGTCACCCAGTTTATGTTATTTTGTTATAGCAGTCCAAATGGACTAAGATACAACTACAGTCTTAATGTTTACATTAGAAAATAAAAGAGTAGAAATGAATGAGCAAGCATCTAATTTTAAAAGTCAGGGAATAAAACTACAAAACACACTAAATAAAGGAGAAAAAATAAAGAAGGTAAGGGAAAAATTATCAAAATATAAAGTAGATATACAAAGGAGAAGCTCAACAAAGCCAAATATAGCTTATGAATATAATTAATAATATTAACAAACTATTGGCAAGACTGAAAAGAACAAAAGAGAAAAGGCACAAATAAACAACAATAGATATTAAAAAGAGGGGGGACTGCACGTGCTACAGAAATTTTTTAAAAACAGAAGAATTTTTTTAAAAATTCTTTTCTAACACATTTTCAAACTATGAAGAAAGCTCTCTTGAGAAGCAACTGCATATTTAAATAATTTTATATCCACTTAAGTACCTGAATTCTTTTTTGTAAATATTAGACTTTACTTTATTATAGAGATGTAGGGTATAAGTGAGAATTAACTGCACAAGCAAGCTGCATGCTGGTGAAGTTTGGGCTTCTAACTGGCCCTCACTTCCCCTGGTTTGGGACTGGGTACCCTTTGTGATGTTACATACTCCACTCCTTTGCTCCCTTCCCTGGCAGTGCCCAGCGACTGCCAATCAATCCATATACTAATGTGATTAATGTTCAGGTGTCACTTATGAGTGAGAACATGTGATATTCAGTTTTGTGTTACTGTGGTAGAACACTTAGTATGATGGTTTTCAACTCCATCCAATTTTCTGAAAAGTCCATTATTTTGTTCTTCTTTCTAGCTGTGTAATACTCCATCATGTATATATACCACATTTTCTTTATTCAGTCCACTTTCAAGGGGCAGTAGGATAGGTTCCATGTTTTTGCTATTGTGAATAGTGCAGCAATAAACATGCACGTGCAGGTGTCTTTTTTTGCAGAATTATTTATATCCCTTTGGGTATATTCCCAGGAGAGGAATTGCTGGATTATATGGAAAGTCAATTTTTGTTCTTTTAGGAATCACACACTGCTTTCCATAGAGGTTCAGTTAGCTTGCACCCCCATCAACAGTGTAAAGTGCTCCCTTTTTTCCCCACCTATGCCAGCATTTATCGCTTTTTGATTTATTGAATGATGGCTATCCTTACTGCAGTTAGGTGGTATCTCATTATAGTTTCAATTTGCATTTCTCTGATGATTAATGAGGTTGAGAATTTTTTTCATGTATCTATTGGCTGCTTGTATATCTTCTTTTGAAAACTGTCTGTTCATGTCCTTTGCCCACTTTTTAATGTTTCTTTTTTCTTTCACTTCATTTGAGTTCCTAATAGATCCTGAATGTTAGGCCTTTGTCAGATATATAATTTGCAAATATTTTTTCCCATTTTGTAAGTTGTTTCTTTTTCAGTTTGATGAAGTCCCACTTGTTTATTTTAGTTTTATGGCTTTGCTTTTGGAGACTTGATCAAGAACTTGTTGCCTACTCCAATGTGCATAAGGGTGTTTCCTAAGTTTTCATCTAAGATTCTTATAGTTTAGGGTTTTATGTTTGGGTCTTTGATCCATTCAGAGATGTTTTTTGTATATGGTGATAGGTAGGGGTTCAGTTTTATTCTTCTGCATGTGGTCAGTCAATTTTCCCGGCTCTGCTTGCTAAATATGGTCTCCTTTTCCAAAGGTTTGTTACTGGTGGCTTTGTTGGAGATGAGTTGGTTGAGAAACTAAATTTTTGCTTCTAGAATCTGTCCTGTTTCAGTGGTCTATATGCCTATTCTTGTACTAATACCAGGATGTTTTGGTTACTGTAACCTTATAGTACAGTTTAAAGTCTGGAAATATGATCTCTCCTTCTTTGTTCCTTTTGCTGAGGATTGTTTTGGCTATTCATGCTCTGTTTTGGTTCCATTTGAATTTCTGTATTGTCATTTCCCAGTCTCAGAAAAATGATGTTGGTGATTTGATGGATATTGCATTGAGTATGTAGATTGCCTTGGATAGGATGAACATCTTGACAATATTGTTTCTTCTGATCCATGAGCATGGAATGTTTTTCCATTTGTTTGTGTCATCCTTGGTTTTTTTGAGCAGCACTTTGTAGTTCTCATTGTAAAGAACTTTCATGTCTCTGGTTAGGTGAATACCAAGGTATTTCATTTTTGTGTGTGGCTATTGTGAATGTTGTTGTACTTTTTATTTGGTTTTCTGCCTACTTGTTGCTGATATATAGAAATGCAACTGTCTTTTGCACATTGATTTTGTACCCTGAGACTTTACCAAAGTCAATTATCAGTGCAAGAAGGTATTTTACAGACTCACTACAGGTTTCACAATATAGAATCATATTGTCCACAAATAGGGATAGCTTAACTTCCTCTTTTCTTATTTGGATACACCTGATTTCCTTCTCTTGCTTGTCTGCTCTGTCTAGAACTTCCAGTACCATGTTGAACAGAAAGGGTGAGGATGAGCATCCTTGTCTTGTTCCCATTATTAGGCAATTTGCTTCCAACTTCTGCCTATTGAGCAAAATGTTGACTGTGGATTAATCATAGATGGCTTTTACTGTTGTGAGAAGTGTTCTTACTATATGCCTAGGTATATCATAATTTTTAATCAAGAAGAGATGCTGGATTTTGTCAAATGTTTTTTCTGTACCTAATGGTATAATAATGTGATTCTTGAGTTTACATCTGTTGATGTACTGAATTACATTTATGGTCTTTTAAAAAAATTTTTATTTTAAAGATGTGGGGTACAATTCAGGGTTAAGTATACAAATGTTCACTGTGCAGGTACCCTTGTTGATGAGGTATTCCCCTCCCCCCAGTAGAATCCCACTACTGACAATCCCTTTCTTATAGTATTATAATAATTGTTCAAGGTCCATATGTGAGTAAGAACATGTAATACTTAGCTTCTTGTTTCTGTAATAGATCACTCAGTATTTTTTTAAAATGTGGTATATATAACAATGGAATATTACACAGTCATAAAGAAGGACAAAATTATGAACTTCACAGCACCTTGGATGGACTTAGACTCTATAACATTTATGGTCTTGAGAATATTAAACCATCCCTGCATCCCAGGAATGAAACCCATCCGTTATGGTGGATGACCCTTGAGACATGTTCTTAAATCCAAATGGCTTGAATCTTGTTTAGAATTATTGAGCCTATGTTCATCAAGGAGATTGGCCTGTAATTCTCTTTCCTTGTTGTGTCTTTGCCAGCTTTGGATATCAGTATGGTGTTGGCTTCACAAAATAAGTTGGTGAGAATTCTTTCTTAATTTCCTGGAATACTTTTAAGAAGATTGGCATCAGCTCCTCCTTGTATGCATTGTATAATTCAGCTGAGAAGCCATCTGGTCTGGGGCTTTTTTTGGTGGAGTGATTTCTTATGCATGAGTTGATTTCCTGTATTGTCACTGGTCTGCTTAGAGTTTCAATTTCTTCTTGTTTCAACCTTGGGATATGTAAGAAAGTCCTCCATTTCCTTTAGGTTTCCTGGTTTATTTGCATACAGGTTTTTATAGTAATCTCTGTAAGTCTTTTGAATTCCTATGGTGTCATTTATGACTGCCTTTTGTGTTTCTTATTGTGTTTATTGTCTTTCCCTTTTCTTTTAGTCAGTCTAGCCAGGAGATCATCAATCTTCTTTATTCTTGTAGAGAACCAGCTATTGGTCTTGTTGATCCTATGATATTTTTCTCTTCTATATTCTGCAATTGTGATCTGGATTCTTTTTCTGTAGATAGGATTTAGGTGATCTTGTCTTTCCAGTTCCCTTAGGTGTGATGTTTGGCTATCTATTTGTCATCTTTCATTTTTTTTAAATGTGTGTGTGCAATGCTATGAATTAACAATGTTTTCATGGCATATCAGAGTTCTGATATGTCTTTGTTTTTGTTTATTTTAAGTAGTATTTTTATTTCTGTCTTGATTCCTGGGTTGATCCAGAAGTTGTTGAGCAGCATGTTGTTTAGTGTTCATGTCTTTGTGCGTCTTGGGGAAATCTTGTTGGTGACTATATTTATTTTTATTCCACTGTGATCTGAGAAGATGCATGGTATTATTTTGGTCTTTTGAAATTTGTTTGCACTTAATTTATGTCTGAGAATGTGCTGACAAGTAGAATGTATACTCTGTAGATGTTAGGTGAAGTGTTGTATAGATGTATATTAGATCTTTTGATCAAGTGTCAAGTTAAGGTTCCAGATCTTCTTGTTGGTTTTTGCCTTGATGATCTGTCTAAAACTGATAGTGGCGTGTTTATGATTATGAATCCAATTATGATTGTTTAAGAGTGAATGTTTTCTCTTAGATTACTTTGTAGTTGTTTTTATAAAAACTGGTACTCCTGTGTGGGAGGCATATATGTTTAGGTTGAATATTTCTTGGTGGTAGATTGAATCTTTTACCAAATTAGGGTCCTTCTATGTCCTTTTAAACTTTTGATGGTTTTAAGACTGTCTGATATCAGAATAGCTAGAAATGCCCTCTTCTATTTTCCATTCACCTGAAAGAACATTTTCCAGCTTCCAGCTTTGAGCCTGTGAGTATTCTTTGCAGTGAGACGAGTTTCCTGGAGACAGTAGACTGCTTATACAGTTTGCCACTCTGTCTTTTCAATGGAACATTTAGTCCATTCAGGTTAGTGTGATTATTGAAATGTGAGAGTTTATCCCTGTCATAGAGCTTTTAGGGGATTGCTTTGTTTCCTTTTTACTTTTGCATGTATATGTATGTGTATTTTTACTTTTGTGAGTGCTCTGTATGCTAAGTTAACTCTGGACTTGCTTATACTTTTGTGATGAGTATGACCATTTTATTTCTTTTTTTTAAATTTTCTATTTTCCTGTGTTCAATGCCTTCTTAAATATTGCCTGAAGAGTTGGTCAGGAGGTGCCATATTTTCCTAGGGACTGGATGTTTGGGAATGATTTTAGTTATCCTTCACTATTGAAGCTTAGCTTGGCAGGGTAGGAAATTCTTGACTGGGATTTCTTATCTTTAAGAATGTCCCTTATTACTTGTACTGTTTCTGCAGTTAAGTCTAGAGCAATTTTGATGGGCTTTCCCCGGAAGGTAGTCTGACCTTTCTCTCTTGCTGCTTTTAGGGTTTTTTCTTTCATGCTTATTTTGTGAAGGTATATTACTATGTGCCTTAGTCATTGTCTTCTCATGTGCTATTTTGTGGGGATTCTTTGGATCTCTTGTGCTTGGATGATCATCTCTCTGACAAGATGTGGGAAGTTTTCTTGAATGACCTCATGGAATGTTTGTTCCATGGTATTTTCCATTTCCATTTCTGTTTCAGAATATCAATCAGATGTATGAATAGATTTGGCTACTTGACATAGTCCCACATCTCTTGGAGTCTTAGATCCTTCTTTTCATGCTTGTGTTCTATGTTTTGACAGACTGGGCTAATTCCATATTGTGATCTTCAGGCTCTGAGATCCTTTCCCCTGCCTGGTTAACCCTGCTACCTATGCTTATTAGTGTGTTCTTAATTTCCAGGATAACGTTTTTCATTTCCATTATTTCTTAGTGAGTTGTTTTTTTTGTTTTTTCTTTTGGAAATTGATCACCTCCGTTTTTACTTCCTGTACAATTTCAGTGAGCTCTGCTTCTAGTTTCTCTTGGTTATTGTACTCTTTTGCCATCCAATCTCTGATTTCTGCAGATGGCATACGGAGCAGAGCTTTCTGGGAGGTTTCCTTTGTGCTCGGATGACTGATTTTTCAGTTATTGTTGCTTTAGGACTCTGAAGGTTGCCTGTATGTTTTTGTTGAGTTTTCCTCATTTGTGACAGGTTGCTTTTAGTTCTCTATAATCTCTCTTTTGATTTAAAACTCTGAAGCTGCCAGGCTCGGTGGCTCAGTCTGTAATCCCATGCCTTTAGGAGGCTGAGGTGAGTGGATTGTGAGCCCGCGGGTTTGAGACCCGCCTGAGCAGCGAGACCTCATCTCTACAATAAATCAAAAAATCAGCCGGGCGTGGTAGCACATGCCTGTAATTCCAGTGACTCAGAAGGCTGAGGCGGAAGGATAGCTGGAGCCCAGCAGGCAAGGCTGCGGTGGCCAGGAGGGGCACTGCACTCCAGTCTGGGTGAAAGAGTGAGACTCCAACTCAAAACAAACAAACAAACAAACAACACCAACAGCAAAAACTCTGAAGCTATTCAATTACACTCTGTTCCAGTGTTCTTTCTGTGGTTCAATATATGTCCCTCAGTGATGGGGCGTTCACATCTGCTTCTTGCTCCACCTTGTGGTAGGTTTCTGTCATTGCAGTGCTTCTCTTTGCTAAATTTGGACCATCTTTCAGCCCCAGCTGTTAGTACTTTGTGGGTAATGAGCAGGGGTATGGGTTTCCCATCTGCTGACTGTGGCCTAAAACCCAAGTACCTTCCCAGTGAGAGAGTACTCAGGTGTCTTTTGTGTTGCACCCACCCTGTTCAGGTCCTCACTGTGCTCTTGAAATCGAGCAGGTTTTCTGCTGCAGAGGAGGAGCAGGCTCCCCCCCCCAGAGATGCAGGGCTTGAGGGGTTTCTTCCCGGTCTGGCTGAAGTGATGCCCACCAGTCACTGACAGTGCACCTCTGCCAGGCTCTCTGCAGGTGGACCCTCCCCACCAGTGATTCACCGGTCTGGTGGAAAGCCACTCTCATGGTGGTTGCCCCAGCATGAATCTTTCTCCTATTCTGCTTGGGCTGAGTTGCCCACAGTCTGTACCCTGCCCAGGATTCCTCCAACATGGAACTGCCAACTTGTGCATGGCCAGGAGGAGGTGAACCATCTCAAAACATCTTTGGCTCACTCACACCCTTTCATCCGCAGGACAGGACTTCAGTTCTTGTGCGACCTTTGGGCATGGTGGGGCTGGGGTGCCTCAATTTCTGCAGCTGCCATCACTTTCTGACCTCTGTGTTTTCAAAAAGACCTTTGCTGGGTGTGGGATTATTCTCTCATTCAGAATTGTTCAAGGTATCTTCATATATTGGTATCTGCCTTACTCATTGAGATGGAGCCAGTCTGCTGCTCCATGATGGCCATTTTAGAACTCCCCCCCGATTCTTACCTAAAAATTTTCCACATTAAAAAAATTGTTTCAAAATTGATATTACCATATTTTCAGAGAACAGATAATTTCAGTTTCTTACACACTATTCAAAAAGAGAGACTATCTCATAACTCATATAAAAGGCTAGCAAAATCCTCATACTAAAACCTGACAATATCAGTATGAAGGGAGAAAAAACTCACAAAGTAATCACATTTAATTATATATAAATGTAAAAATCCTAAACAAAATATAGTTAACTTAAATCTAGAAACGTATATTTTAAAAATCTTATAAATTGTGAACAAGTTGTATGAGAGGTCAAGATGAACTCTTTCAAGACTGATCTCCACAGACAGTTCTCCCAAAGAGGAAGAAACTGCCTCTTACAAAACTGACTTTCTTCATGGTTCTGTGGAGAACTATGCGGGTCTGGTGCTCCAGAAATAATATCCAGGTTAGCCTTAAGACCTGCATTCCAGTCACCCTATTCTCATGAGGCCAGGGATAAGTTGCTTCTCTAGCCATGAAAGTTGATGTTTAGACTACTGCTTTTGTGTTGCCATATGACTATGCTGCCATGCATGGCTTATATTCTAGACTTAGATCACAACATAGGAAGACCTGGTGTCCCCTTATGTAAGCCACAGATGCTGATCTCACCTGATAAGCTAGACCTGTAGCAAAGCCGGTGTCACAGCATATCACAGTCACATACTGAACCATACTTATACAAGGGAGGCACTAGTAATTTTCTAATAATGTTGCTGAGAAGCCTATAGAACAATTTTTGGGATCTCACTCCCAGAGAGATTTCTGTTGGATTACTGTTTGGGATCTCTGTCCCAGAGAGATTCTTGTTGGATTACTGTTCATGGACAAATAGTAGGATAGACAACATTTACCTCTATTCCTGTCTCTTGGAGACATTCATTAGGACCATGGTCCAAGATCTGTCCTCAGATTTGATCTTTCCTCAGCTAACATAATAATGATGAGTGTTATAAAAATGAATGTCTGTATCTTTCCAAAATTCATATTTTGAAGTTCTAGCCTCCAGTGTGATAGTATTTAATGGTGGGGTCTTTGGAAGACAATTAGGTGTACATGAAGTCATGATAGTGGATCTGTGTGATGGGCTCAGTGCCCTTATAAGATGAGGAGGAAACTGGAGTTCACTTTCTCTCTGCCACGTGAGAGCACAACTCAAAGGTGGCAATCTGTAATCCAAGGAGAGGGTCCTCATCAGAACTCAATTATGCTGGCAACCTGATTTCCAACTTCTAACCTCCAGAACTATGAGAAAATAATTTTTTATTTTAGTCACCCAGTCTGTGGTATTTTTTAGGGCTCGCCTGAACTGGATAATATGGCGGGGGGGGGGGGAAGAACAAAGAGTTTGACTGACCCTCTAGTGATTGGAATGTTCATCTTACACTTCTATCAGCTCTCTCTTACAGGGTAGTAGGTTTACTTAGATATGGTATTTGTGTTATAATTACTTGCAGTTATGCCTCACTCAACGATAAGGATATGTTCTGAGAAATGTGTCCTTAGGTGATTTTGTCATTGTGCAAACATTATAGAGTGCATTTATACAAACTCAGATGGTATAGTGTACTACTACACACCTAGGCTATATGGTATAGACTATTATTCCTAGCTAAGTGCTTTTTTTTTTTCCAGAGTGCTTTTTTCCCATAGTGTTTTTCTCTTTTCTAAAGAACTTCTCATTCACTACTATGATAGTCATGTCACTCATTCAACTTCAGAGGAATATAGTTCAATCTTCTTCAGTTTATATCTTTAAATTACATCAGCAGGTGACCTATGGAGCTCTGTTTTCACAGCAGATTTGGGTTACAACTTTAATGATAGACACTCTAAAACTAACAAAATTAGGGAAATACCACACCATATTAGTTATATATCCAAACTCAACAGCAAATCTCATAAAATAAGTGAATTTTCTTTTAATCCCCATTATATATCAATGATATACAATCATGCTTGGCACAATGATGGTTTATTCAACAGTAGACTGATAGTCCCATAAAATTGCAGTACTGTATATTTTTCTTTTATCTTTCTATGTTTATACACATATAGATACACCAATACTTACTATTATGTTATAATTGCCTACTATATTTAGTCAGTAACATGCTAAGCTGGATTTTAGCCTTGGAGCAATAGGCTATACCATATAATCTAGATGTGTAGTAGTACACTATACCATCAAAGTTTGTGTAAATATACTCTATGATGTTTGCACAATGACAAAATCACCTAAGGACACATTTCTCAGGACATGTCCTTATTGTTAAGTGAGGCATAACTGCAAGTAATTATAACACAAATACCATATCTAAGCAACACTAAATAACAAGACAAAAGGTGTAGAATGCATAGATTTGAATGATATGCCATCTCCTTTGGATAGCTGTAGCTCTAAAGTCTATCCTTAGAGATTGATTTAAGAATCAAGTCTGTGAAGTATTGGGGTAGTGTAAGAGCATAATATCTTTAATCCACTTCCTGTACTCTTCACATAGTCTTAAGCAGCAATGTAGTACACAAGCAACTCAAGAAATGGGTATCTGGCCTACTTATATCATTTAAACAATCTAATTGCTCAGTAAAACCTGAAACAAAACAATTTACACCTAATGAACTGCTATTCAACTCCCTGAAAAATTGTGCAAGACCTAAAGTCAAGCATGTTTTATTTTATTGGTATGCTAAAGCCATCTTGTAGGTGTTGTGCTGAAGAATAAAAAGAAGCATATATATGCATAATATATATAACATGTATATTTATTACATATATATGTATATATGATACAGTAAGTCCTCAACATCAATAAGTTCTTGAAACCAGACTTCAAGAGAAAATGATATATAATGAATGAAACCAATTTTTTTCTTATTAATGTTACAATGAAGCAAAGTTGAATGAAATGAAATCATTTAAGGACCTGTATATACATTGTTTTGCCACACCATACACAGATTGGAATAATGTAATAAAAACTATTAGATCTTCTTGATGCCTGGATTATGAAATAATGTATCATTAAGGCTACTTTTAAAAAAAGTATTCAATTGAAACATATTTAGTATCTCTGCCTACAGGTGCATATTTCTTGCATTACAGGCAACTGACCAAATGCTGGGCAAGCATTTGCACAAGGCAAATCTCTTCCTCTTCTTTTATGGCAGGAGCTTAAGATGCCACTGTGTCACACATGTTTCCAATTAATCTCCTGCTAGGCTATCTGATTGAATTACACAATAACTGGAATGTTTTAAAGGCTTAACTAATTTGAAGCATAGCCATAGGTTAAACACTGTTGAACCATCACACTCTAAGTATATGTTTAACATAAACAAATCATTTCACAGATGCAAGCATGGCTCATGGGGCACCATAATAAGGGGAGGCAAATACCTTTGTCTTATTTTGTCCTTTCATCCAAAACGTTATAGTGCCTATTTTTTAATACTGGAAATCAGGTACAAGGAGAATTTTTCATTTATTACAGTATAGACAAACAATCTTAATAATTCAAGCTGTGTTTACAGAGCACAAAGTGAAGTTCAGATTTCATAAATATTCATGATTAGTGTGGGTAAGCAGTCCAGATAATTCAGAAACTACCCCAGTCTTGCATGGTTTAATTTGCTAGTCTAGAAATAACCAATTTACTGATAGTTACGATACCTCTACTTCACCACTGAGAACGAAAGATGAGAAAATACTTCCTTATTTTTTAGTTTAATTCAGATTGTTGTTTCAATTTGATTATGTAGGATTATGTGGATGCTGTCATAAAAGATTGTACACTGCCCTTCCAAATTCCTGGGCTATATATTACATGTGGTGTTTCTCTTTCCCTCCATTTTCTTATTCTCACTTTGATGACTTGGTATGGACAGTGTGTATGAAAGATAGCAAGTAGGTCTTAGCTCCCAGTGATTTCATCCACTTAAGTGACTCTAACACCTTGTGAAACTGTTAATCAGAAGGCAGTGACCCTTCTGACTTTGAGAAATGAATAGTTTTATTTACAAGGACATTATAGAAAAATAGGTCAGTTTGTAATTAAAAGTCTGGTTAAGAAAGAAATAACAAAATAACATCTAAAATTTAGGCAAATGTTTTAAGACTCTGTCATTCTAGTTGCCTCTGCTGTTTCTTCCTTTAATAGGTATTTTTAATAACTAGAAAATAATAATAAAAAAGACCAATGAGAAATCAATGGTGGAAAACAGTCAACAGCAAGGAAATTTTTTAAATGGTGATTGAAAACTAGAACTAAGATTATAGTTCTCAAAGTCAATTATTGTGTTACATTTTAAGCGTATCTAATAATGGTGATTTCAGATGGAAATCTTGACTTTCCAGAAGCCCTAAGTCTTACAGTGCTTTTCTACCAAAGACTTGCAAGTTTCACAAGTATCCCCTCCATTTTATTCAATATCTACTGAGAGGCTGTTGCCACAAGCACAAAGCAGGGCAGTCTTTCGGGTAGGTCAGAGCTTTCAAAGAGCTTCCCATTTAAGGAGGCCACAAAGTTGGCAGAAATGTAAAGGCAGCATCACACCTGCCCCAGTCTATTTCCACAATGGAATGACAGAACTCTGCTACCTTCTTCCATCAGCAAGTCTGGTTGATTCTCTAATGCCCATTTTCTTGCCATAAGATATTCTGTCTGCCTGGGCTTCATATCTTGAGCAATGACTAGAACAGAGCTCCCTAGCAAATACGTAAGATGATTATCTATTTTATGTCTACAAAACTCAGAATTTTTGTTTGAAGTTGGTAATGATAGAGGAGTGAGTATGGATAGGGTAGAGGACTAGGTGGTAAAGGGAGAAGCAAAAGGAAAGAAGGTGAAGTCAGCTGGGAAAGTAAATTAGAACAGAATGTTGTAGCACCGGCATGACTTTGGCAACTATTCATTTGTTTGTGGAAACTAATGGAATGTTTCTTGAGGACAGGAACTATGTCTTATCTGTATTTGCAATAATTACATCATCTAGTTAAAGAAATCAACTACTTCCATCCTTCTGCTCACACTTTCTCTCATTATCTTTCTCTCTCTCTCCTCCCCAGAGGCAGTAGAGTTAGTCATGTATTTAGTCTGAGTTTACAATATTGACTGGGCCATATTGATCAACAAATAAGGTCACTGATCATGCTCATCTGTGGCATGGGAAGCTAAATGAACCAAGAGCAGCGAATTCTAATAGCAAGCCTGGAAGAACCAGAAGTCAGTGGCCTGGAGACTGGTAGATAAATATTTTAAATAAGGCATCACATTTATGTTTGCTGGAGATGGCCTCTGGTCAGGTTCGTGGAACCACTGACAGAAAGACATCCAGAGTATAAAGATTCTTTATTATCATATGGAAGGATCCACTATGAAAACAAGTTTTTCTAAATATTGTATTTGTTAACAGTATACATATAGAGGTCAGAAACAAATATTTATTCATTTAAGGTTTTAATTTATTAATTAAAATATTTCTGAAGATCCCATTTTATACATTCAATTATTCCCTCATCTGTGCTATTCACAGTGAATGTTCTGCAATATCATGCAAAGATTCCAAGCTAGAATCTGTTACTACTGACAGACAGAGTTAGCTTTATGGGTGTGCAATCTGTGCAGTCACACAGGTCCCCACACAAAAAGGAAACTACACTTCATGTATTTCTCTGCTGTCATGGTCTGGAAATTCTTATAATTTTTTAACGAGGGGATTTGCATGTTCACTTTCCACTTGCCCCCACAAATTATGTAGCCGGTCCTACTCTCAGAGTCAGGATAAAAAGCTATCAGGTAAGATTGGGTGAAGGTTAAGGAACCATGGTCTGAACAGTCCTTAAAAAGTCAGTGGATAGCAAGAATATAGACAGACTTAGGGCTATTTCAAATCTCAGTATTCGAAAGCTGGTATATCTTGGGATGTTACCAGATGCCAGGCAAGCAGACTATGAGGTATGAAAACCAGAACGTTAGAATAAGAGAGCCCAACACAAGAAAAAAATCAAACTCCTGAATATGTGATATTGGAGCCTTTAAAATTTGAGGTAGTTTATTTGTTAATTAATTAGAGTCAACCATTTCATAATGTACATATACTTTAAAATATCATGTTGCACATGATAAATTCATGTAATTTTATCTGCCAATTTAAAAAATTAAAACACTACCACCAGCAACAAAATAACTTTCAACCCTAAAAAGTAAAATGCAAAAAAACCAAGGATTTGTATTAAGAAGGCACGGCCTCTCCATCATCTTAAGTGAAGTAATGCAGGAATGAAAAGCCAGAGGTTGTGTATTCTCACTTGTAAGTGGGAGCTGAACTGAGGATCTGTAAAGACATATAGAACAGTCTAATGAACATTGAAGGCTCAGAAAGGAGAGGGTGGGACAGTGGTAGGAATAAAAAATCAGCTATCAGATACAATGTGCACGGGTGGGGGTGAGACTTTTTGGTGCTGTACAATTTATCTATGTAACCAAAAATAATCCATACTCCCTAAAACCACTGAAATTTTTTTTTAAAAAAAGGCATGGTCTCTGAAACAGTTTCTTGTTCCCATGTTCATTTATTTGTATTTATTTATAAATTTGATAAAATTTATTAAGGTTTTAATTTATTAATTAAAATATTTCATTTTAGGCATCATCATTGTATAGAAAGAATAATATAACTAACCTCTCCATACCCATCATCCAGTTCCAACAGTTATCAGTATTTTGTCAATCTTGTTTCATTCATTCCTTCATTTTTGTTGAAGTCTTTTAATTCAAATCCCTACATTATACCCATAAATACTTCGTGTTCAAATTTCTCATGATTTTTTACAGTTACTTTTTAAAATTTGAATCCAAAGAAATGTTTGTATTTGTTTGCTATTGTCACTTAAGTTTCTTTTAAGCTATTATATTCCCTCTTCTCACCATTTTTTCACGCTACGTCTTTATAAATGTATCCGTATCATTTGTCTTGTATAATTACCCACATTCAGAATTTGGTTAATTGCATCTTCATAGGGTTATTTTTTTTTTTATCCCCAGACTTTTTGTGATTACTAGTTTTAAATTTAGGGAACAAATTAGATTAGGTTTAATTTTGTGGCAGGAAAACTAAATGAATGGTGCTGCATATTTTTTGTTTTTCTTCGTTTATTTAGTTATAATTGAAAAATTAAAACAATATATGTGAGATATACAACATGATATTTTGACATATGTTTTCCATGTGACGTGATTACTACAATTAAGTGAATTAACATATCCATCACCTAATATAGCTATAATATTTTGTGTATATGGTGAGAACCTTTAAGATCCACTCTCCTAGCAAGTATCAAGTACACAATACAGCATTATTAACTGTACTCACCAAGCCATACATTAGATCTCCAGAACTTATTTATCCAACATAACTCTTTTACCAGCATTTCCCCATTTCTCCAAACCCCAAGATCCAGGCAACCACCATTTTTACTCTCTGCTTACAGGATTCAGAAATTTTTAAGACCAGGCATGGTGGCTCATGCCTATAATCCCAGCATTTTGGAAGGCAGAGGTGAGAGGATTGCCTGAGCCCATGGTTCAAGACTAGCCTGGGCAACTTGGTGAGCCCTCATATCTACAATAAATCAAAAAATTTAGCCAGGTATGGTGGCATATGCCTGCCTGTAGTTCCATCTACTTGGAAGACTGGGCAGAAGACATGAGCCCAGCAGGTTGAGGCTGAGGTAGCCGTGAGCGTGCCATTGCACTCCAGACTGGGCGACAGAGTGAGATTCCAACACACACACACACACACACACACACACACACACACACACAAATTTTAGATTCCACAGAGAAGTGGGATTGTGCAGTATTTGTCTTCTGTGCCTGACTTATTTCACTTAGTTTAATGTTCTGTCAGTTTATCCATGTTGTCACAAATAACAGAATTTCCTTCTTTTTTAGGGATGAAAATATTTAATTGTATATCACATCTTCTTTATCCATCAGCAGATACTTAGGTTGAGTCCATGTTTTGAATATTGTGAATAATGCTGCAATGAACATGAGAATGCAGGTATTTCTTCCAGATACTGATTTCATTTCCTTTGGATTTATATTCAGAAGTGGGTTTGCTGAATTTTCTGGTAGTTTTATCTTTAAGTTTTGAAAACACTGCATACTGTTTTCCATAATGACTGTACTAATTTACATTACCACCAGCGATGTGCCAAAATTCCCTTTTCTCTATGTTCTCAACACCACTCTTTATCTTTTTATTTTGATAATAGCCATTCTAATAGGTATGGAGTGATAGCTCCTGGTTTGGATTTGCATTTTCTTCGTGATTAGTGATGCTGAGCATTTCTTCATATACCTGTTAGCCATTTGTATGTCCTCATTGGAGAAAGGTCTATTCAGATCCTTTACCAATTTTTAAAATAAGGTTATTTATCTTCTTGCTATTGAGTTTCTTATATATTTTGGATGTTGATCCTTTATCAAATGTATGGTTTGCAAATATTTTTTTCCAACCCATAAATTGTCTCTTCGTTATGTTGACTGCTTACATTGTTGTGTAGAAGCTTTTATTTTAATGTAATCTCATTTGTCTATTTTTGTTTTTGTTGGTTGTGGTTTGGGGGTCATATATAAGAAATCATATTAGACCAATGTTGTGAAGACTCACTCCCATGTTTTCTTTGACAAGTTTTACAGTTTCTGGTCTTACATTTAAGTCTTTAATCCATTTTGTGTTGCGTTTTGTATATGTTATGAGAAGAAGATCCAATATCATTCTTCTGCATGTAGATATCCAACTTTCCCAACATTATTTATTATAGAGAACTTCCTTCCTTATTGTGTGTTCTTGGCACCTTTGATAAAAACCAGCTGACCATAAATGTATAGATAGAAATACTGTTCCACTGTTCAATGTGTCTGTTTTTATGCCAGCACAATGGTGTTTTGATAACTATAACTTTGTGCTATATTTGAAATCAAGCATTGTAATAGCGCCAGCTCTGTTCTTTTTGTTCAAGATTTCAGGGTCTTTTGTGATTCAACGCATTTTATGATTGTTTTTCTTCTGTGAAAAATACCATTGGAATTTTTATAGGGATTTCACTAAATCTGTAGATCACTTTGGGTAACTTTTTAATATTTAACATTTTAACAATATTAGTTATTCCAACTGATGAGCACAGGATATTTTTCTACTTATTTGTGTCTTCTTTAATTTATTTTATCAATGTCTTTCACCACCTTAGTTAAATTCACAGTCAAGTATTTTATTTTACTTTATTTTATTGATGCTATTGAAAATGAGATTGTTTTCTTAATTTTTTTAATATGGTTCATTGTTAGTTAATAGAAGTACTACTGATTTTTGTATGTTGACTTTGTATCTTACAACTTTACTGAATTTGTTTATCAGTTCTAATAGTTGTTTTGATGGAGTCCTTAAGGTCTTTTTTAAAAAATACAAGATAATGTTGTAAACAAACAGAGACAATCTCACTTCTTCTCTTCCATTTTGATGCCTGTTATTTCTTTTTCTTGCCTTTTTTCCTTGGCTATGACTTTCAGTACTATGTTAAATAGAATAAGTGAGAGTGGGCATTCTTGTCTTGTTTGAGATCTTAGAGAAAAAGATTTCAACTTTTCAAGTTGTCTATGCAACTAACTATATGCTTGTTGTATATGACCTTTATGGCTTTGATGTGCATTCCTTTGTTACCTAATCTGTTGAGATATTTTATCACAAATGGATATTGAGGGTTTTTTAAATGTTTTTTTTCCTTCTATTGGAATGATTGTATGTTTCTTAACCTCCATTTTGTTAATGTGTTTTACATTTATTGATTTGCATATGTTAAACCATCTTGCAACTAGGGATATATCCCATTTGATTATGATGAAAGATCCTTTTAATGTAACATTTAATTCAATTTGCTAGTATTTTGTTGAGGACTTTTGTATCAAAAATAATACGCTGTAGTTTTCTTTTCTTGTAAAGTTCTTGTCTGACTTTAATATCAGGGTAATGCAGACATCAAAAATGAGTCTAGAAATAATAATTTTTTTCCAATGGTTTTGGGAAAAATTAGAGAAGAATTAGTATTAATTCTCTAAATATTTTGTAAATTCAGTTATGAATCCATTGGGCATTGGACTTTTATTTAATGGGAAAATATGTATAATATACATGCATGCGTGTGTGTGTGTGTGTGTGTGTGTGTGTGTGTGTGTGTGTGTGTGCATGCTGTATCTATATTACTCATTCAATCTCCCTACTCAGTTCAAGTTTTCTATTGTTTTTCCTCATTATTAGTATGGTCAGGTTTTCTATTTCTTCATGATTTCAGTGCTGATAGCTTATATAATTCTAGGAATTTATTTATTATTTCTTCTATGTTATTCAATTTATTGACATATAATTGCTCATAGTACTCTCTTATGAATTTTTGTATTTTTATGGTATCAGTCGTAATATCTCCTCTTTTATTTATAATTTTGTTTATTTGAGTCTTCTCTTTTCTCTTAGTTTAGTGAAAAGTTTTTCAGTTTTGTTTCTTTTCAAAAAGCCAAATCTTGATTTTTTAATATTGTTTTTCTAGTCTCTAAACAATTTGTTCCTGCAGTAATATTTCTTATTACTTCCTTCTAAATGTTGGTACAGTTTGTTTTTGCTTTTTAATTCTATTAGGTTGTTAATTTGAGATCTTATTTTTTTGATGTAGGCATTTATTGTCATAAGCTTTTCTCAGAATGGCGGTTGCTGCATATAAGTTTTGTTATGCTATGTTTCCATTTTTATTTGTCTCAAGTTTTTTTATTTCCATTTTAATATTTTCTTTGGTCCATTGGTTATTTGGGAGCATGTTGTTTACCTTCTACATTCTGTAAATTTTCCAAAATTTCTCCTGTTATTGATTTCCAGTTTTATGTCATTCTGGTTAGAAAAGATAATAGATATAATTCATGAAAAAATGCTAAGCCTCACCAGTCATTAAAGAAACGCAAATTAAAATCATATGGGGCCGGGCTCGGGGGTTCAGCCTGTAATCCCAGCGCTTTGGGAGGTCCAGGTGAGTGGATTGCCTGAGCCCGTGGGTTCGAGACCTCATCTCTATAATAAATCAAAAATTAGCTGGGCGTGGTAGAGCGCGCCTGTAATTCTGGCTACTAGGAAGGCTGAGGTGGAAGGATTCACCGGAGTCCAGTGGGTCAAGTGCACTCCAGTCTGGACGATGGAGTGAGACTCCAACTTAAAAAAAAAAGAAAAACACACTGGGATACCACCTAACTCCAGTCAGGATGGCCATCATCAATAACTCAAAAACAACAGATACTAGACAGGATGTGGGGAAAAAAGGAACACTTCTACACTGTTGGTGGGAGTGTAAACTAGAAGAACCTCTGTGGAAAACAGTGTGGTGATTCCTGAAAGTTCTAAAAATTGACCTTCCATATGACCTCATGATCCCCTTACTGGGAATACACCTAGAGGAACTCATATAACTAAATAAAAAAGATCCCTGCACACGCATGTTTATTGCAGCGTTATTTGCAATAGCAAAAGCATGGAACCAACTGTGCTGCCCATTGAAAGAGGACTGGATTTTTAAAAAGTGGTACATATACATGATGAGATATTGCACAGCCATAAAAAGGACAAAATTATGAACTTCACAGCAACTTGAATGGACTTAGAGTCTGTGATACTGAGTGATCTATCACAGAAACAAAGAACTGAGTACCACATGTTCTCACTCATAAGTGGACCTTGAAAAATTATCATAATACTATAAGAAAGGGATTGTCAGTAGTGGGAAACTGCCGGGGAGAGGGGAGCAGGGCATACCTCATCAATAAGGGTACCTGCATAATGAACATTTGTATACCTAACCCTTAATTTTACACCACATCTTAAAAATAAAAAAAATTAAAAATTAAAAGGTAATATATATAATTTGAATATTCTTAAATTTATTAAAACTTGTTTTGTGGCCTAACATATAATCTATCCTAGGGAATATTCCATGTTCATTTGAGAAGTACGTGTATTCTGCTGCAATTGGATGGAAAGTTCCAGATATGTCTGCTAAGTCTATTTGATCTAAAGTGTAGTTTAAGTCCAATGTTTCCTTACAGATTTTCTGTCTGGTTGATCAGCTGAGAATGAGGTGCTAAAGAACTCAATCGTTGTTACATTATAGTCTGTCTCCCCTATCACATCCATTAATATAAATGTATATATTTAGTTGCTCCAATGTTGGGTCCATATATGTTTACAATTGTTAGATCTTGACCTTTTCATTATTATATAATGACTTTCTTTTTTTAAAATTTATTTTAAAATTGTGGGGTCCAATTCAGGGTTAGGTATACAAATATTCATTGTGCAGGTACCCTTGTTGAGAGGTGTGCCCCCCCTTCCCTAGGCAGTTTCCCACTTCTGCCAATCCCATCTCCCCACCCCCCCCATATCCCTGCAGTTTTCTGCTACTGTTAATCCTTTTTTTATAGTATTACAATAGTTGTTCAAGGTCTATGTATGAGTGAGAACTTGTGATACTTAGTTCTTTGTTCTGTGAAAGATCTCTCAGTACTATAGACTCTAACTAAATCCATCCAGGTTGCTGTAAAGTTCATGATTTTGTTCTTCTTTATGACTGCATAATATTCCATTGTGTATATGTACTACATTTTAAAAATCTAGTCCTTTTTTGATGGGCAGCATGGTTGGATCCATGTTTTTGCTATTGTGAACAATGCTGCAATAAACATACGTGTATAGGTATCTTTTTTATAGAGTGATTTGAGTTCTCCCAGGTGTATTACAAGTAGGGGGACTGAGGGGTCATATGGAAGGTTAATTTTTAGGAATCGCCACATTGTTTTCCACAGAGGCTGTACTAGTTTACATTCCTACCAACAGTGTAGAAGTGTTTCCTTTTCGCCACATCCTCTTCAGCATCTGTTATTTTTTGAGTGATTGATTATGGCCATTCTGACTGGAGTTAGTTGGTATCTCAGTGTAGTTTTAATTTGAATTTCTATGATGACTAGTGAGGCTGAACCTTTTTCCATATATGTGTCGGCTGTTTGTATGTCTTCTTTTGAGAAAAGTCTATTCATATATTTTGCCCACTTTGTAACGGGGCTGTTTGTTTTTTTCTTTTCAGCACGTTTGAGTTCCTTGTAGATCCTATATGTTAGACCTTTGTCAGACATAGAGTTGGCAAATAATTTTTCACAGTCTGTGGGCTGTCTCCCTGCTCTCTTGATTATTTCTTTGGCTTTGCAGAAGCTTGTCGGTTTGATGAGGTCCCGCTTGTCTATCTTATCACTTAAGGCATGGGCACATCGGGTTTTGATCAGGAATTGGTTGCCAGTTTCAATTTGTGTAAGAGTGTCTTCTGCATTTTCTCATAGTTTGAGGTTTTACATTTAGGTCTCTGATCCATTTAGAGTTGAATTTTTGTGTATGGGGATAGGTAGGGGTCCTGTTTCAATCTTCTGCATATGGTCAACTAGTTTTCCCAGCACCATTTACTGAATAGGTTCTCCTCTCCCCAGTAGTTGGTGGTGAAGGGTTTGTCAAAGATGAGTTGGTTGAGAAATTGAGGTTTTGCTTCTGGAATCTCAATTCCACTCCATTGGTCTATATGCCTGTTCTTGTGCTAAAACCAGGCTATTTTGATTATTGTAGCTTTATAATAAAGTTTAAAGTCTGAGAGTGTGATACCTCCTGCTTTGTATTTTTTTTTTTTTGCTGAGGATTGTTTTGGCTATCCTTGGTCATTTATGTTTCCATATGAATTACTGTATTGTTGTTTCTAGGTCTGAGAAAAATGTTGCTGGTAATTTGATGGGTATTGCATTAAATGTGTAGATTACCTTGTGTAGAATGGATGTCTTAACAGTGTTGATTCTTCCGATCCATGAGCATGGAATATTTTTCCACTTGTTTGTATCATCTTTGATTTCTTTGAGCAATGTTTTGTAGTTTTCATTGTGAAGATCTTTCACATCTCTGATTAGGAAGATGCCAGGGTATTTCATTTTTTTGTGTGGCTATTGTGAATGGAATTGTGCTTTTTATTTGGGTTTCTGTTTGTTTATTATCAGTGTATAGAAATGTGATTGTCTTTTGCACATTTATTTTATACCCTGAGACTTTTCCAAAGTCCTTTATTAGTGCAAGGAGGTTTTTGGGAGATTCTCTTGGGTTTTTGAGGTATAGAATCATGTCATCTGCAAAGAGGGATAACTTGATTTCCTCTTTTCCTATTTGGATACCCCGATCGCCTTCTCTTCTCTGATTGCTCTAGTTAGAACTTCCAAAATTATATTGAACAGGAGGGGTGAGAGTGGGCATCCTTGTCTTGTTCCAGTTTTCAGGGGAAATGTTTCCAAGTTCTGTTTGTTTAGCAGTATGCTGGCTTTGGGTTTCTTGCAGATGACTCTTACTATTTTGAGGTATGTTCCATCTATGCCTAGATGTTCAGGGATTTTTATCAAGAAGGGGTGCTGGATTTTATCAAAAGCTTTTTCTGCATCTAATGATATAATCAGGTGGTTTTTGTTTTTACATCTGTTGATGTATTTAATTATGGTCCAACGAATGTTGAACCAGCCTTGCATCCCAGGGTTGAAGCCTACTTGATCGTGGGGGATGATTTTTGAGATGTGTTGTTGAATCCAGTTTGTTAGGATCTTGTTGAGAATTTTAGCATCTGTGTTCATCAAGGATATTGACCTGTAGGTCTCTTTCTTTGCTGAAGCTTTACCTGACTTGGGTATCAATGTGATGTTAACCTCATAAAATGATTTGGGGAGAGTTCCATCTTTCTCAATCACCTGGAATACTTTCAGTAGGATTGATTTCAGTTCCTCTTTGTATGTTTTGTAGAATTCTGTTGGAAAGCCATCTGGTTCAGGACTTTTTTTTGTAGGCAGTTTTCTTATGACAGAGTCAACTTCTCAGATTGTTATTGGTCTATTTAGGGTCTCAATTTTTTCTTGTTTCAACCTGGGGAGGTTGTGTGATGTCAGAAAGTCCTCCATTTCCTTTAGGTTTTCAAGTTTGTTTCCATACAAGTGTACATAGTAGTCTCTGGTACTCTTTAGTATTCAGGATCAGTTGTGACTTCACCTTTTGTGTTTCTGATTGTCTTTATTTGGGCTTTTTCTCTCTTTTCCTTGGTCAGTGTAGCTAGGAGACTGTTAATCTTGTTTATCCTTTAAAAGAACCAGCTATTTGTTTAATTGATTTTTGTATTATATTTTGTGTCTTATGTCCCAGATTTGGGCTTTTATTTTGGTGATTTGGATTCTTCTGCTAAAGTTAGGGTTTGGGTGGTCTTTCTTTTCCAGCTTACTTAGGTGACTTGTTAGTCTGTGACTTGTTAACCTGTGATCTTTCCATTTTCTTCATATGTGTTTGTAGAGATATGAATTCCCCTCTTACTATTGCTTTCATGGTATCCCAGCGATTTTGGTAAGATGTTTCTTCATTTTCATTTGTTTCAAGGTATATTTTAATCTCTGTTTTGATTTCCATGTTGACCTGGGAGTTGATTAGCTTCATGCTGTTTACTGTCCATGTCTTTGTGGGTTTTAGGAGAACTTTGTTGGTGTTGATATTTATTTTTATTCTACTATGGTCTGTGATGGTGCATGGCCAAATTTCAAACTTATGAAATTTGTTTATGCTTGATTTATGACCAAGGATGTGTTTGATCTTAGAGTGTGCACCATGTGGTGATGAGTAGAATGTACAGTCTGTGGTCATTGGGTGGGGTGTTCTGTAGGTATCAATTAAGTCCATTTGGTCAAGAGTCACATTGAGGTTCCAGATCTCCTTGCTGTTTTTTTGTCTCGATGATCTGTTTATGGCTGTGAGTGTGGTATTAAAGGCCCCAGGTATGGTAGTGTTAGAGTCAATATCTTTTTTAAGTTTGCCTAGAAGCTGCTTTATGAAAGTTGGTGCTCCTATGTTGGGTGCATATATGTTTAGGATGGATGTTTCTTGTTGATGGATTGAGCCTTTTATCATTATATAGTGACCTTCTTTATCTCTTTAAATTTTTGTTATTTAAAGGGTATTTTGTCTGATATTAAGATCACTGCTATTCCTGCTTTCTTCTGTCTTCTGTTTGCCTGAAATTTTGCTTCCCATCCTCTTCCTTTGAGTCTGTCAGTGTCCTTTCTGGTGAGATGAGTCTCTTGGAGACTGTATATTGTTGCCTCATGATATTTCATCCATTTTGCCATTCTCTCTCTTTTCAGTGGTGCATTTCATCCATTCACAATCAGACTAATTTTTGAAATGTGAGAGTTTATCCCTGTCATGAAATTCATATAGAGTTGTTGTTCCTGTTTGTTTGTTGTTGTTGTTTTGATTTTTGGGTTGATTCATGTGTGTTTTCAATCTTTTCCCTTCATGCTTGTGAAGAACATTGTTCTTTTTTCCCTTTCTTCTATGTTTAATTCTTTCCTAAGTGTTTCTTGTAGAGCTGTTATAGAGGTGGCGTAAGTACTTAGGGATTGACTGTCTGGGAAAGATTCTAATTCTCCCTCATTGATGAAGTTTAACTTAGCTGGGTAGGTTATTCTTGGTTGATATTGTTTATCTTTGAGAACTTTGAAGATTGGGCTCCAAGCTCTCCTAGCCTGAAATGTTTCTGTAGATAAATTTGCTGCTATTCTAATTGGTCTTCCCCAGTAGGTAGTCTGACCTTTTTCTCTTACTGCCTTTAGGATTTTTTCTTTTATACCTACTTTGTTTAGACAAACTACTATGTGTCTAGGAGTTGGTCTTCTCATTTGTTGTCTTGGAGGGATTCTCTGAATTTCTTCTGTTTGAATAGTCACATCACTGATGAGATAAGGGAAGTTTTCTTGAAAAATTTCATGGAATGTTTGTTCCATGGTGGTCTCTGTCTCTCTTTCTGTCTCAGGAAATACAATTACTCTTAAGTTTTGCTTCTTGAAATAATCACTCATCTCTTGAAGGTTTTGTTCTGTCTTTTAAAGCTTCTATGTTTTTGACAGTTTGGCTAGTTCTATATTTTGGTCCTCAAGTTCTGAGATTCTTTCTTCTGCTTGGCTAATTCTGCTTTCCATGCTTATCAGTTTGTTATTTATTTCATTCACAGTATTCTTGATTACTCTTATCTCAGTTATCAACTTTTTCCTATTTTCCTCTTATGTCTCCTCAATTCTTTTTATTCTCTCTATTAATGTCTTGATATCTGGGTTTGTACTTTGAGACTAGTCATTTTGGGGACTCTTCAATATTTGCATTCCGCAGTCTGTTTTCTCAGTGTCTGACCTCCCAGGGGTCATTTTCTTCTTTTGGTTTTTCTTCATTTGTGTAGATTTTCTCCCTCCCACCTTCCACCCTCCCTTCTTTAATTCTGTTGTTCAGGGATGGTGGGGTTGCTTTTACTTCTGTTTGCTCAGTCTCTTATTTTCCTTATGTGGATCTTCTGACTTTTTTCACTTCTGAAGCTGGACTATGTGTTGGGGGCTGTACTTGTTGCAGTTTAATAGAGGTTTAATTGAGGGAGAGCTGTGATTCAGAATCTATCTGCAGATCCCAGTATCCACTGACAGGTATATGGGCACCCTGGAACCCACTTCCCACTGCCTTACAATCTGTCCATGCAGTGAGGGTGTAGGTTTGCTCCCCAGAAACAAAACAAGATAAGAAAAAGGAAAATAATGGAAAAAGGAGGGAGAGTGTGAGAGGAAGGTGGAGAGAAAGAAGAGTAAGAGGGAAAACAAACAGACAAAGCAACTAATAAATGAAAAGAGACACAAAGACAGAAAAGAGTAAAAAAACCCTAAACTAAAACATACAGATAATCATACAAACACACAGTCCAACAAAAATCAGCCTATTGATGTACTCTTCCCGTAAACAAACAGGAAGTCTAAAAAACAGAGAAAAAAATCAGTAAAATAATAGGAACAAAGCAAGTGCAAAAACATTATCAAAAACAGAAAGAAAAAGAAAAAACTAAAAAAAAAAAAAAAAACGAGCAAAACAAACAGACAAAAATGAAAACAAGGAACCAAACTCGCTTTGAGGTTGTTTCTGTAAGTCCAATGTCCTTTCAGCTCTGATCTCTAGCCCCTCCCCTCTGCTCTCAGAGCAGGCAGATAGGGTTGCTCACAGCTTGGGTCAGATGCCCCAGGCATACTTTGGAAGGAGGGTGGATCAGATCTGTACTCAGTTGGCTTGCTGCCTGTCAAGTCTGCCACTCAGATCTGACCTGTCTGTGTCACATCTAGTATGGGGGAGGGGCTTCTGTTTCTCCCAGTTTGATTAGATTACCTTAGGTCCCAAGTTGGAGACTGGGTGGAGCTGGGCAGAGCTGGGTGGGGCAATGTAGGTCTCTACATGGTCCTGGGACAGAGAAAATGGCTGCTGTCGGTGTCTCCTCACCAGGCATGGAGCACCTCTCTGGCTCTCCCTGATCCTCTCTTTCCACTGATCAGATCCGGGGCTCCAGTTGATTTGCTATAACAGGTGTTGGTGTGGGCCAGGTATCAGGCAATGAGAATCAGCTGGATTTGACAGAAGAGTCCTGTGAGCATAGATGATCTTGAGCATGCCTGTGCTCCTATCTCAGGGTGGTGGGGTTTGCAGTCACCCTCAGAGGGGGAGCCCAGGTGCATGAACCTGAGTCTCAGACAGACTTTTACTCTCCCACCAGTGCATGCCTGTTCATGCAGAGAGTCTTTGTGGATTCTTGTCTTGTGGAGATTATCAAGTCCAACCTGTTCAGTCGCCATCTTAAGCTCCACCTTATATAATAACTTTCTTTCTATCTTTTTTTTTTTTTACAGTTTTTGACTTAAAGTCTATTTTACTTGATTTGATTATAGTTTCTCATTCTCTATTTTGTTTTTATTTTCATGGAATATCTTTTTTCATCCCTTCACTTCCAATCTATGTGTATCCTTTCTATTGAAGTTAGTCTCTTGTGGGCAGTATATAGTTGAGTCTTGTTATTTTTCTTTTCACTTAGTAGATTTTTTGTATAATTTAATCTATTTATATTCAAAGTAATTAGTGACAGGTAAGGACTTACTACTGCCATTCTGTTAATTGCTTTCTGGTTATGTTGTAGATCCTTGCTCCTTTCTTCATCTGTTGCTATCTTCTTTTGTGACTAAATAATTTTCTCTAGTGGCATGCTTTGATTCATTGCTTTCTTTCTTTTGTGTATCTCCTAAAGATTTTTGCTTTGTAATTACCATGAGGCTTACATAAAATAGCTTGTAATTATAATAATCCATTTTTAAGCTGATATCTTTACTTTGATTAAATAGAAATTTAATGTAGCTATAATCATTTTTAATACTTTTGTCTTCTAACTTTTTATAGTAATATTAAAAGTAATTTATGAGTCACCATTGCAGTACTAGAATATTCTGAATTTGACAATATTTTTTCTTTTACAGTGAGTTTTATGTTTTCATGTTGTCAGTTAGCATCCTTTTATTTCAACTTGAAGAAATCTTCAACATTTCTTGTAAGGCATGTTTAGTGTTGAAGACTTTCCTCAACTTTTGTTTGACTATATCATCTCACTTACTCCTTACCTGTAAGATTCTGTTAAGAAATTTACTGATGTTCCTGTGGGGGGTTCCCCAAGACTGCCTGGTGCCTGGTGCTTTGGAGACCAGCTTGGAATCTGGGGCTACAGGGAATGGCCTGAATCCTGGGTCTGTTAGGACCAGTTTGCAGCCTAAATCTACTGGGCCACTCTGTATTGTGAGTCTGTAGGGGATGGCCTGGTGCCAGGGTTCACTGGGGATAGCCTGGTATTGGTGTCCTTGCAAAGTTGGGTGCTCATTGTACTCTCCTTTTGATATGCGGAGGGTATCTCTTCCAATTCCACCATGTGTGCTTAGGGAAGGGTATACACAGGTAATGTTAAATTGTCCCTTCTGTATTGTGTAATACGGATACATCAATATATCTTTTCATGTATCTGTATTACACTCACATGCTATAACCTTTCATCTGGATTCCTTAGCTCATTTGAAAGTATTTTCATACATAAATGGTTATTCAACATGATGTTTCTATGTGCTATAAATGCCTATTCCACCATTTTGCTGTCATCATGTAAAGAATGTCTTTACATTATATTAGGAGACATATAATTTCTGTTTTCCCAAATTGTAGTACTGCTAAAATTGGGTTGGGTGTTGCCAGTTTTGTCTAAACATTTCAAAGTTCTTTATGGGCCAAATAAGAGTTTTAGTAGCCATTGATTATTATTGGCTCAATACTTCATTTCATTAGAGGTTGCAAAATATTACATTTGTAAATCTCTCATTTATTCTGCTTTTGTTAGCTAGAATTTTTCAATATAGAAGAATTGTCTTTTGTTAGCTCTTTGTTTACCATAAAATATCATTCATACAGGAAAGTTATAGTAAAAGTTTTGCTCTTCTACCCACTCCAACTTTTATCTTAACTACTTTTTAGAATAATAAGTTGGTATCCTAGCAACCTCTAGTGGTGATCAATTAGGTTTTTCTTTATTTTTAGCATAATTATGAACTCACAGATTTTTTAAAATATCTGATATTTTAAATTCATTGCAAACATTATTATTTTCAATGTTATAATTAACTGATCTGTGGTTAGGTTAGTGGGAGCCTTTTAAATAGGCTCCTGCCTCCCTTTACATGTCCCCAGTAGTCTTACATCTTCCTACATTTCTGAAATAAAAGATGTCTCACCTTGTACATTTTCTGTGCTGGACTTTGAATCAGCTGATTCTCAAAGAATTACTCATTATTTTTATGGAAAAAGATCATTAGTGACCTTGGTCTAAGCTCCTTTTTCAAAATTTTCTCCACTTTTTGATAGGAACCAATGTTGGTAGTGCTGGTTTGGGGATTTTCTTGTATGAATATGCCATTGGCAGCACCTGGTGGACATTTTGGTATAGGACCAGAAAACCAACTTCAATTGTCATTCAGAAATCCTGTCAAGATGTATTAATTAGATATGGTTAGTACACCAACAGTTTACTTCTAGCTGATGCGACAATTCATTGTGGGTTGAAGGAGTGTCAGCTGTACATAATCTCCCAGGTCCAGGCTGGAAGAAGCAGCACCATATTTCACTGAACCCTTTGAAACACATAGGCTTCTCAGTTACCTAATTGGAGAACAGAGTACTGGTGGGTTTCACAATGGTTATTGAATGGTTTAGTACTCAAGTAACTCATATCACTTCAACTCACAAATCACTATGCTGTTACAAGGCTCTACTTAACTTCAAGGAAATCTGAATATTTAATCATCCCATAAGCTCAGAACAGGAGAATTAGATATGGGTGAGTACTAAAAGTCTCCATCATAGAAAGATAATTTAAGCTGAGCTTTTTAGCATCTTAGATGACATCAGAACACCATCATAGAAGAGCTGGAAATCTATTCAAGGTATGTAGTCATCTCTATAAAAACACTAAGGTTGGAGTGGGATAAACATAAGCAAGAGAATTTATTTCTAACTAACTGTATCATTTTGAGTAAATAACTTAACGTTTCTGAACCACTTTTTTCTCTTCAAAAACTAATTTCTAAGTACAAATATTTAAATATAGATTCAGTAGTCAATCACTTGCTTTGAAAAAAAAATGAAATCTTATGTATGGTCCCAATTAACAAAGCAGATGGATGTACAGCTACTCTAGGTGAAGAGTGGAGGACTTAGCACTAAGACTTCAAGTAGTTCTTTTTCTCCTCAACACCCTTCAGTGGCTCTTCTGACAGTGCCACTATTAAAATTAGTTTCTCAAACACTGTGACTTGTGTTTCTTGATTTTTTAACTTCTAATGCTTAATGTTCAGCAACCAGTAGAGTATCTGAGAGACATAGTTTAAGACTTCAGGTACTGGTGCTTAGCCTAATTATGTAGCAAATCTTCACTTATACCCCAAAACTCTAAAATAAATAAATTCATTTCAAAAAGATGTCATGTAGAAAATTCAGATTACTATTAGCTAGAAATGGAGAGTAGAATATAATTTTGAACATTTCCTTTAGAGATCTTTTTTGAGACATGGTTATTTATACTATAATTGTCTAATATCCTATGCATCTATATGTGGTTGTGTGTGTACAAATGCATGAATAGCTAAAATACTTAATATGGTTAATGGTTAATATAGTTAGTATGCATGAATAGTTAATACATTGTTTTTCTTCAAGTTTTGTAAACTTGTTCAAAAGAGAAGAAGAGTCATTATAAAGCACATTTTTGAAATATGGAAAAAGCTATGTTCTCAGATGCCAGAGAAAGATATTTGTGCCAATATAGAAGTTAACCAAATGAAGCCAATTTAATTTACTTATACCTTTTTCACTCCCACAGATGAGGTGACCACAAATGTAATTAAATACATCAACAGACGTCAAAACAAAAACCACATGATTATATCATTAGATGCAGAAAAAGCTTTTGATAAAATCCAGCACCACTTGTTGGTAAAAACCCTCAAACATCTAGGTATACACAGAACATACCTCAAAATAGTAAAAGCCATCTACGAGAAAACCACAGAAAGCCTATTCCTAAACAGACAAAAATTGGAACCATTTCCCCTGAAAACTGGAATAAGACAAGGATGCCTACTTTCACCCCTTCTGTTCAATATAGTATTGGAGGTCCTGGCTAGAGCAGTCAGGAAAGAGAAGGTGATCAGGGGTATCCAAATAGGAAAAGAGGAAGTCAAGTTATCTCTCTTT
>NW_007249756.1:96994-111979 GCF_000164805.1 Carlito syrichta | reverse complement strand
TTGCAGACGACATGATTGTATACCTTGAAAACCCAAGAGAATCTGTCAAAAACTTCCTTGCACTGATAAAGGACTTTGGCAAAGTCTCACAATACAAAATAAATGTACAAAAGAAAGTCGCATTTCTTTACACCAATAATAAACACACAGAAACCAAAATAAAAAGCACAATCCCATTCACAATAGCCACACAAAAAAATAAAATACCCTGGCATCTTCCTAACCAGAGATGTGAAAGACCTTTACAATGAAAACTATAAAACATGCTCAAAGAAATCAAAGATGACACAAACAAGTGGAGAAATATCCCATGCTCATGGACTGGAAGAATCAACATTGTGAAGATGTCCATCTTACGTAAGGCAATCTACAGATTTAATGCAATACCCATCAAATTACCAGCAACATTCTTTTCAGATCTAGAAAAAACAATATAGGAATTCATATGGAAACACAAATGACCAAGAATAGCCAGAACAATCCTCAGCAAAAAGAAAAAACAAAGCAAGAGGAATCACACTACTAGATTTTAAACTTTACTATAAAGCTACAATAATCAAAACAGCCTGGTATTGGTACAAGAACAGACATATAGACCAATGGAAGAGAATTGAGATTCCAGAAGCAAAACCTCAATTTCTCAACCAACTCATCTTTGACAAAGCCTTCACCACCCACCACTGGGGAGAGGAGAACCTATTCAATAAATGGTGTGAGGAAAACTGACTGACCACATGCAGAAGATTCAATCAAGATCCCTATCTATCCCCATACACAAAATTTAACTCTAAATGGATCAGAGACCTAAATGTAAAACCTCTAACTGTAAGAACCATGGAAAGTGCAGGAGACACTCATATGGAAGTTGGAACTGGCAATCAATTCCTGATCAAAACCTGAAGTGCCTAGGCCATAAGAGATAAGATAGACAAGTGGGACCTCATTAAACTGACAAGCTTCTGCAAAGTCAAAGAAGTCATCAAGAGAGCAGGGAGACAACCCACAGACTGGGAAAAAGTAGTTGTCAACTCCATGTCTGACAAAGGCCTAAAATCAAGGATCTACAAGGAACTCAAATGTGCTGAAAAGAAAAAAACAAATAGCCCCATTACAAAGTGGGCAAAAGATATGAACAGACACTTCTCAAAAGAAGACATACAAGTGACCAACAGATACATGAAAAGATATTCAGCCTCACTAGTCATCAAGGAGATACAAATTAAAACCACACTGAGATACCAACTAACTCCAGTTGGAATGGCCATTATCAATAACTCACAAAATAACAGATGCTGGAGAGGAGGGGGCAAAAAAAGGAACACTTCTACACTGTTGGTGGGAGTGTAAACTAGTATAGCCTCTGTGGAAATCAGTGTGGTGATTCCTAAAAGCTCTAAAAATCGATGTTCTATATGACCCTACAATCACCCTGCTGGGAATATAACCTGAAGAACTCAAATCACTCTATAAAAAAGATAGCTGCACACGTATGTTTATCACAGCATTGATCACAATAGCAAGATCATGGAAGCAACCAAGCTGTCCATCAAAAGAGGACTGGATTTTTAAAATGTGGTATATATACACAATGGAATATTACACAGCCATAAAAAAGAATAAAATCATGAATTTCGCAGCAACCTGGATGGAATTAGAGCTTATAATACTGAGTGATCTCTCACAGAAACAAAGATTTAGTATCACATGTTCTCACTCATAAATGGACCTTGAACAACTACCATAATACTATAAGAAAAGAATTGACAGTGACAGGAAACTATGGGGGTGGGGGCAGGGAGGGGAAGGGAGGTGGGATTAACAGTAGTCAATATCTGTCTGGGGAAGGGGGGGCTCACCTTATTAACAAGGGTACCTGCACAATGCATATTTGTATACTTAACCCTTAACTGTACTCCACAATTTTAAAATAAAAAATATATATTAAAAAAATTAAAATAAAAAAATAGAATATCTCTTGCTTAAATAGCTTGTTTTCTGCATATTCTTTAACGTTGAACTTTCATGACAAAGTGATTTTGTTGTACATCAACAAAAATTTCCAAAAAAACTAATATAATTAATATTCTATTATTTTGTTGCATGTTTTCAATATAATAAATAGGATTACAGTAGAAACTCAAATCTTAATGTGAGAATTGATAAACTTGAAAATATTTACTTATGGAACAATTTTTGGTATAAGTTCTTATTATTATTATCCACACACATCCTTTTGGCTGAAGAAAGCTCTTATAATGTAATAAGCAACTCTGGAGAGCCAAATTATCTCCTGGAAATTTCTAGATCACATTGTATCAAGTTACATGACAAATATGCAGGTAGATGTTTATCCACAACTATTTCAAATGCTTACAGTTACCTCACCCTTTTTTTCTGAACTACTGGAACACTTCCTCTGTGTAAGACACAACAAGGGACAGTAAGACAAGTACTGGCAATATGAAGAGTCTCTGTTTTTTTTTTAACTCTTTCTCTATTTCCAAGTACAAAGGAAAATATGTGTTTTGTAACAAACTAGTACATGCTAGTGGCACACTTCTCTTCTACCATATTATGATACAATGGTGAAACCTTTGCCTGACCCATTTAACTATGGAGTTTAAATGGAAATACATAACTACATTTGCAGGATGTTGGTTTCACAGAAGACATTTCTTTCAAATTAAGTTTTTTAAAACATGTATTAAATTGTTTTTATTTTGTCTAAAACTTTACCTCTGGGTTTAAGGCTTTACATTTTTAGTGCTCCCCTAAATCTATATCCACAAAAATTACAAAATTCCTAGGATTATAGTATTTTTTTCTAAATTATTCTTCATTAGTATTAGAATATATCCTTGCAAATTTATCTTTCAATAATATACCTTATTTCACTTCACAGTACTTTATATTTCATTTTTCTTTGCTGTATTTAAAGTCTCTAGTCTCATTCAATAAAAGAACCATAGGGATCATATTCATTTTAAAGACAATTCTATAGGGCTACATTATTGCATTTTGAGTAAATGAGATTTACATTTTTACATTCTTTCAAAGAGAAAGAAGAAAATGCCCTTAAATTATTAAATTTATTGTGAAAATGCTTTAAAATTCTCTGTGTTTTATTTATCAGACATTTTTAATTAAAGCTGTTTCTTGGAAAATAAATTCCTTATGAAGAAAACATTGAATTCTCCTTTTATCTATACATTAAACAGCTTATGCATTTTTCATTCCTTTAATTTTAGATGCCAATATTTTACCTCTTGGGTAGCTTTCTGTGCAGAAGATTCATAACAAGAACAATGCTAAGTCTGCAATTCTTTATATAAAGGTGAGTAGCTATTCAAAAATGATTACAAGCTAACAATCAAAGTCTAATATAAGTTGCTGTGCTACAAATTGGATAATGACATCTTTTGGCAGGACATGCATGGCCAAATATTTTTGCAATCTAGATGATGTGATAAGAACATTAAAGTGTGTAACTGTGGCATAGCAAAAACTAGAGAAAATAATAAGGTCAGACTCTTGAATATTGACAAGCTCATTTTCTAGCTTAATGGAGGGAACTCAGCTCTTGGATTCCTATGGTTGCTCGTCTAACTTCTGAAAAGATTGGAGACCTATGTCTTCTCATTGATATTTAGCATTCATATAGTAGAAAATCAAATTGAATATACCTTAAGCCAAGTTGGGGTTTTACTTTTGCCAATCTTTAAATACAGACCAGAATTTATTGTATAGCCTAGCTCATATACATATAGTGAAGTATTATAATAAACATTTAATGATTCCTTTGTTCTTAGATATGTATGGATTAGAACAAGATTACTGCTATATGGTGTAAATTGGCTTGTTGGTGTGCATTCATATGGGTATGGCTATGACATACAGAGCCTATGACAGGTGTTTTATCAGTGTTACCTTAAAGCCCACTGCATACTGATTGAGAGATAGTAATTTAAAATTTATTTTTGAAGTTGAAGATGTGATCTTGCATTTAAAAACCTTAAATTGGCCGGGCTCTGTGGCTTAGCCTGTAATCCCAGCATTTCAGGAGGCTGAGGAAAGTGGATTGTCTGAGCCTGCAGATTCGAGACCAGCCTTGGCAACTTGTCGAGACCTCATCTCTACAATAAATTTAAAAAATTAGCCATGCTTGGTCACGTGTGCCTGCAGTTCCAGCTACTTTGAAGGCTGAGGAAGAAGGATCACCAGAACCCAACAGATCAATGCTGGGGTGGCGGTGAGTATGTCACTGCACTCCAGCCTGGGCAATGGAGTGAGACTCCAACTAAAAAAAAAAAAAAAAAAAAGCCTTAAATTGTCTTTCCTTTCCTTAAATCACCTGCTCCTTTCTCTACAAAAGCCAGGATACTTTCTAATTCCTAGGTGGCAGGAACAAGCCACCTAGGAATATCTTATAAATAATACAGACTAGCATTTGTGGCAACCTCTACGGAAAGCTTCCATGTGCTTAGAGATGGGTATGTTCCTGTAACAGCACAAAGGCCTTCTTGTTGCAGTTATTTCTCCAAAGGTCACCCCTTTTCTCCTGCCACTGCCGTGCTTGCCTCTGCAGTATGTTGCTTCCTATCAGGAGATGGTGCTCTAGACCCTCAAGGCTTTAGGTCTTCACATTGCACAACATACAACGAACCCTCGAAACCTCACTGAACTAAAGCAATCCTGAGTTCTGCATAGATTTTTTTTAAAAAGCACCTGCTTTTCCATAGAGGTTGGATATAACTCCTGAGTGAGAAGTTTTTAAAGTACTAAATGATGTATAATAAGGCACTAACAAATTCAGTGGCTTAAAAAAACAACTACTTACCATTTCTTAGATTTTGTGGGTCAGGAATTAAGGCAGGGAAAATGCTTTAATGAGCAGTTCTTTTTTGCTTCATATGATGTTGGCTGGAATCCCTTATAGAAATTCATTTAGCTGGGTACTCAGCTGGAACTGAGTAACCAAAGTGGTCTCTCATTTTCCAGAACCTCTTTCAATGTGTCCTCTACTTACTATTTTACATTGGGCTTCCTCCCAACACGCATGCTAGTCTCCAAGAAGGAGTTTTCCAAGAGGGAGAGTAAAAAACTGACATACCTTCTACTGACTGGGCATAGAAGTCCCAGAATGTCACTTCCATCATGTTCTGTTAGTCAAAGTAGGTCTCAAGGAGAGTGTAATTTTAAAGGATAGGGACCACTTAATGTGAAGGGTGTCATGTGTATCAAGGAAGGAAAGAATTGTTGGTAAACATATTTGGATACTACTACTGTTAAATACAGATACTATGCTGACTTCTCTAGCTTCCCTTTCCTCCATTCATTTCCTGGGGAGGCACTAAACAAATCTTTCTTTCTGCAAGTTCTCTTTCTCATACCTGTGGATATTTGCAAAAGATGTCAGTGCATGTGTGCTTGATGTAGACATCATTAATGTAGTGACTTTACAAGCTCCCATATTAAATACACACAGATAGAAATTTAATCTAAGTTTTGGCTCAGCAGATACTTGAAATACTTCGAACTAGGCAATTTACATTCCTCATTTCATAAAATGTCATAAACACAATGAGGTTCATATTATTCTTCCCATTTTATATATAAGGACACAGACTCAACAGGGTGAAGTAATGTTCCCAAAGTCACTCAGCTGCAACCTGACTCCTTATCCAACTAAACCCAAATTCTATGCTAATGACATTACACCCCAGTGCCTCTTTTCTGTCTCATCAGTGTAATGAAGGTGGTTCTTTTTTTATTTACAAAATATTTGCAGATTTTTCTTAAATAAACAGTTTTAACTTCATATAATTCTAGGACAGCTGTTTTTGAATGAGTTTCAAGCACTATGAATCTATGGCTTTACCTCTGTAGACAGAAAATATTATTAAAGAATAATCCAAAAATTTTATTCTAGTCAAATTGATCACCTATAGTAATTTCTATACCACAAAATATTGAATCAATAGAATATTAATTTTTTGAGTTGGAGTCTCACTATGTTGCCCAGACTGGAGTGCAGTGGCCGCTCCTGGCCACTGCAGCCTCGACCTGCTGGGCTCTGGTGATCCTTTCGCCTCAACCTTCTAAGTAGCTGGAATTACAGGCATGTGTTACCACACCCAGCCGATTTTTTTATTTATTGTCGAGATGAGGTTTCGCTGCCCAGGCAGGTCTCAAACCCGCAGGCTCAGGAAATCCACTCACCTCAGCCTCCCAAAGGCGTGGGATTACAGGCTGAGCCACCGAGCCCGGCTAGAATATTGATTTTTAAGAACAAGTCACTATATAGACAGACTTTAGCTAAGTAATATAAACAAAACCAATGGTTTGACACCGAAATCTATTGAATATCTAAAATATCCTTAGTATGATGATAGGTGTCTTGGGGATACAAAATACATACAGATTATTTTCCTCTGGGAGGATTGAATCTAATTAAGAAAAAGAAAACATCCACGTAAAGCAGTTAAATAACAACTTACGATCATGAAAAGTTAAATGAGATGAAGATGGAAGAAAAAAATATCTTAACTTACGAAAAGATCTGTGAGTTCCACCTGAGTAGTCTAAACAAGAGAGTACTTGCATCCTGGGGCTTTTAGAATAGGAAGGATCAATAAGTACAAATAACAAAGAATGAAGACAAAAACCCAAAACATATATAGCAGCTCATAGAGAAATTTGAATAAATACTTTTATTGAGAAAAGTAATAAGCAGGAAACAGGGGGAGTATATTGTCTGAAGTTAGCCAGTCCCACTGGATATTTCTCAGAACATCACACCTTGCTCTTTATATAGGAGATTCTTAATACAGTAGATACAAATAGGTGTTAAAAATTATACCAGCTTAAATGCTAGGACAGTCTATGGGCTTTATAAATTTTGAGGAACTTTGAATCCTCCAAATAATGACAAAGCAGATACATTTGCACATGGAGTTGGGGTGAAGATGGGATTAGGAAGAAGAGTCATCATTTTACACACTAACATCACTCCTTACCTAAACCCATTTTGGACTGTCAGAAGTACCTCCTGGTAATGAACTTGACACCATCTTAGGAAGTTTATATGTGGAATCTCAGAATCTGAATTTCAGAATTGGAAGGTAGTAGTAATACACACTCTTCATCTCATTTTAGTAAATAATATGATATTACTTTTGCAGGAAATGGCATGAAGATAATGTTGCAATTCAGAAGGAACCAGTAAGAAATCAAAACTGTAGGAATTAGTTTCCTCATCTGTAAAATGAAGTAGTTGGAAAAGGTGATCACCAAGGTCCCTTCTTGCTTTATTAAGATGCTGTGTTTCTAAGATTCAATTCTGTATATGAACAAGATTATTAACTTGAACTCACAGTACTTATTTTAAAATATGTATTTTAACACATGCCTATTTTGAATTTTTTCAGGTTCCTGTAGTTTGCATTATGCTATTTCATTCAGTACTATTTTGTTATAGCTGAACACTAGAATAATTTCAGTTTACTGAATGCCCTGGACTATCTCATGATTAAATATGGCATATAAATTTAAGATGGATTATTATTACCTGTGATTACTTTGAATGAACGAGCAACTCAGCACTCAAATTTTTAATCAGAATATCGACTTCACAAAATGGTTTTGACATCTTTCTTCACCCTAATGCTGTAGACATTCTGAATTAATAACTGCAATAAACATGGTCAATTTATTATATGGGTCAGTTACAAATGTAATGAATATATTGTAAAACACATTTTAATGTTAAGACCCCAGTTCTCATTTGATTGGTATTCTCTTTCTCCTATTTCCTGAAGTGAAGGCGATTTTAAATCTACTATCTAATACATGTAACAAGTAAATGTAGAAATAAATTTAAATATGTTGCCCTGCATCTAATTTTATGTATCTCTATAGTAGTTTCATTTCTTTTATTCCATTCCATGACAATAAGTAAAATACATCCCAAAACTAATAAATATGATAAAATAATTTCTGATATTTATATAGAAGAAAACTAAAAGTTGTTGGCTAAATAGTTGATGCTTTTCTCAGTCCACCCTCAAGATGTGTTGCGCATTTCAATTTGTAACTCCTCCCTATTCCTCACTATGTTTTAACCACAGTGGCTGTTACTTGTGTACCATTTGGAATTACACACCTTCATGATGTTTCATTTATGCTTCTCCAAATTAATTCTGTCTTTTTTGTTCCCGTTGTACTTTAATTTCTGTGATTGCACTTACTACTATTTAACGTATTAAAGAATATTGTATAACTTGTTTTTGATCCAGCCTAGTGAACCATCACAATAAGTATTTTTCAGACTTTGCCCCAGACAATGAGTGTGGTATCTCTATTATTCTTTAGAACTTCCAACTATTTTGGGGAGCTCCTAAGAGATGTCTCATAGGATTATGGACATAGTCCTTTCAGTTCTTGCACTAAATTTATTACTTTTATGACATCCTACAAACGGCTACCAAAATAATTTTATCTAGCATGAAAAATATATGTATTTAATTATGTCCATGATTAAAATTCAAATTTTAATCACTCATAAAATACAGCCATATTCCTTAGTATTTTATTCCATGATCTGACTTCTATTTAATTTTCTAGTTTTATCTCTGACCACTATGAACTTTCAAATGTATACTCTAGAAACATCTCCCATCTTTTATTTTCTCCCACATAGTACAGACTTATGTCTTTTGTGTCATTATTTATGTTGTTTCCAGTGTCTTGAATGTCTCCCTACCTTTCTTTAACTGATCCATTTCTTCCTCATTCTTTTAAATTCAGTATATAGTTAATCGTCTTCAAAAAGCCTTATTTCATGTGATACAATTTAAATTAATTATACTAGTAGTAGCTAGTATTTATTAAACATTTAGTTTTAGGTATTTTTCTAAAATCTATACCCGTATTATTTCATCTAAGTCTATCAATAGCCATATCAGGTACATAATAGTATTATTTCATTTTACTAATAAGAAGACAAGGCGAGCTCATGTAACTTTTCCAAGTCTTATATCTAGTAAGTGGAAGAACACATTGCAGCCTGTTTTCATCTTAAAATGGCACTAATCAAATTTTTAATGAAGTGCTCAATGTGTGTGCTTTGGTTCTGCACCATACACTTCCTCCTCAATTGAATAACACACTGATTAGAAATATAATACTAGAATTTTGGGGAAAAGCTCCACTACTGGGCATAAATTTAAGAATTGTGTATTGTAGTTGGTGATTAAAGCTAAGCATTTGTTAAGACCATTAAACAGAGGGGTTTTTTTGTGTTTTTTTTTGGAGTTGGAGTCTCACTCTGTCGCCCAGACTGGAGTGCAGTGGCCGCTCCCGGCCACCGCAGCCTCGACCTGCTGGGCTCCGGCGATCCTTCCACCTCAGCCTTCGGAGTAGCCGGAATTACAGGCATGTGCTACCACGCCTGGCTGATTTTTTTGATTTATTGTAGAGATGAGGTCTCTCTGCCCAGGCGGGTCTCGAACCCGCGGGCTCAGGCAATCCACTCACCTCAGCTTCCCAAAGGTGCTGGATTACAGGCTGAGCCACCGAACCCGGCTTAAATAGAGTGTTTAAAGTAAAAAGATAAGAGAATTGAGGAAGGCATCTTAAAGAGCCACAAATGTATGGGATAGTCAGAGGCACAAAAACCAATCATAAAAAGGAAGAAAGAGTAGATACAGAGTTAAGAGTGAGAGGAAATGTCACAAATTCCAGAAAGAACAATTAAAATGTAGCAAGAATGACCAGCAGAGTAAAAGGCTGCTGATATATCAGTAATATGAGAACTATATGAAATGATTAAGTGAAATAAAGAGTGGTACAGGTAGCTAGCCTCTATGAGAATTGACCCTTTTTCAAAAAGGTTCTGGAATCTATACGATACTATTTCTCTTTTGGAGATTTATTCTGGATCAGACTCTGAATGTTATTCAGGAAGTAGCTTTCTAATTGAAATCAAACCAGAAAATCAGCCCAGATGAAAATACTTCTTTCTCTTACAACCTAAGGCCTCACAAAGGGAATCTGTCCTTCAACAAGCAGGATGTGGGGAAAAATGGATTAGAAGAGAATTTTGTTTTACCAAAGAAGGGTTTCTCCACATTGGCCCCTGGCTATGTATTCAGTATCTTTTGTCATCTATAACTAAATGTTTATTCTTTATTAAAATTTTAGAATAATGGGGTACATGTGATGATGTGTTATGTAAGTATATTGCATAAAGGTGAGGCTTGGGTTTCTTATGAGCCCACCCCTCCCTTGCCAAAGTGGTGAACATGATACCCAGTGGGTGGTTTTATATCCTTTATACCCCCTCCCGCTCTCCTTTTGCAGTACCTAGTATCTATTTTGCCAATCCTTGTGCCCATATGTGTCCAGTGTTTACATCCCACTTGTGAGTGAGAACATGCCGTATTCAGTTTTCTGTTTATATGTTTATTATCTATTTATTTATTAATAAACAGTTTTCTGTTTATTATCTTAGAATGATGGTCTCCAGCGGCATCCATTTTGCTGCAAAGGACATGATTTTGTTTTTCCTTATGGTTGCACGGTATTCCATAATATATGTACCACATTATCTTTCTCCAGTCCACCATCATTGGGCATCTGGGTCAGCTTCATGTTTTTGCTATTGTGAATAGTGTTGCAATAAACAAATGTGTCCAGGTGTCATTTTGGTAGAAAAATTTATCTTCCATTGGGTATATTCCCCGAAGTGGGATTGCTGGGTCTAATGGTGACTCTGTTTTTAGTTCTCTGAGATATCTTCAAACTGTTTTCCATAAAGGTTGAACTAGTTTATAGTCCTACCAACAGTGTATAAGCATTCTCTTTTCTTTGCACCCTCACCAACACCAGTTGTTTTTTGACATTTTAATAATAACCATCCTGACTGGTGTAAGATGGTAAATCTCTATAGTTTTTATTTATGTTTCTCTGATGACTAGTGAAGTTGAGCAGTTTTTCATGTTTTTTTGTCTGCTTGGATGTCTTCTTTTAAGAAGTGTCTGTTCAAGTCCTTAATCCACTTTTTAATGTTTTTCTTTTTCTTTCTTTTTTTTCCCTGTCAATTCTGGATTATAAACCTTTGCCAGATGCATAGTTTGCAAACATTTTCTCCCATTTTGTGTGTTGTCTCATTGCTTTCTTGATGGTTTCTTTGGCTGTGCAAAAACTTTTTAACTTGATAAGGTCCCATCTGTCAATTTTAGTTTTCACTGCATTTTCTTTTAAGGCCACAAATTCATTGCCTAGCTGATGTCCAGGAGGGTGTTCACTAGGTTTTCTTCTAATATTTTTATAATGTAAGGTTTCACATTTAAGCCCTTGATCCATTTTGAGTTAATTTTTGTATATGTGTTAGGTACAGGTTCAGTTTTATTCTTCTGCATGTAGTTAGCCACTTTTCCCAGCACAATTTGCTAAATAGGGCTTCTTTTTTTCCAGTGTTTGATTTCATTGGCTTTGTCAAAAATAAGTTGGTTGTAGGCCTGTGGTTTTATTTCCAGGTTATATATACTGTTCCATTGGCCTATGTATCTATTTTTGTACCAGTACAATGCTATTTTGGTTACTGTAGACTTATAATAAAGTTTGAAGCATGGGCATGTGATGCCATCAGCTTTGTTCTTTTTGCTAAGGATCACTTTAACTACTCTGGCTCTTTTTTGCCTTCATCTAAATTTAATTATCTAGGTCTGTGAAAAAGTTGCTGGTAGTTTGATAGGAATTGCACTGAATCTGGAGATTGCTTTGGGTAGTATGGACATCTGACAATATTGCTTCTTCCAACCCGTGGGCATGGAAGGTTCTCCCATTTTTTGGAGTCATCTTTGATTTCTTTGAGCAGTATTTTATAGTTCTTATTGTAAAGATCTTTCACCTCTTTGGCTAGATGAATGCCAAGGTATTCTGTTTTGTGTGTATGACTATTTTGAATGGGATTGGGATTGTGGGATTGTGTTTTCTATTTGGTTCAGAGTCTGCTTGTTGTTAGTGTATAGAAATGCAACTGATTTCTGTGTATTGATTTTGTATCCTAAGACTTTACTAAAGCAGTTTATCAGCTCTTGTAATTTTTGTGGAATCAATAGGGTTTTCTAGATCTATGAAAATAATTTCTTTCTCATGTCTGATTGCTTTGGCTAAGACTTCCAGAACTATGTTGAATAAGAAGAGTGAGAGTGAGCATTTTTGTCTTTTTTCAGTTTTTAGGAGGAATTCTTCTAACTTTTGCCCATTAAGTATGATGCTGACTGCAGGTTGTCATAGATGTTTCTTATTATTTTGAGGAATGTTTCTTAGATGCCAAGGTATTTGAGAATTTGTGTCAAGAAGGCATGTTGGAATTTGTCTCAAGAAAAAAAATTATAGGAATTTAAAAACACCTAAAGCATTAGTTTAAATTTATGTCATTCCCCTCCCACAATTCTTAAAGGATGTAAGCTGATGCTCTAATGCTGTTTTCTATACTGTTCTGGAAAAAAATCTGTATTATATCTCTGTCATATTCAATCAAATTCACTGTGAAAGTTTCTAAATGACTCATGTTGACAATATTTCTGTAAAGAATAAATTGCATCATTCAAACATTAATTTAAGAAGCAAATTGACAGGCAATATATAATACTATTAAAATCATCAGGTAGCTGACACTAATTGTAAATTACAGACAAGTCCTGTGTCTTATGAAAAAAATCATGAAGAAATGCACAGTAGATCTAAAGAGTGAGTATTTGACATATTACCAATTTAAGTTGATTTACTATAAGATTACTATTTTCTGTGTTAAAAAAGCTGGTGGACAGTTTTTATCTGAAGTATATTACAATTAAAATTTTAAGAACCAAATTAAGGTGATATGTGTGCCTTCAATAGCTCACAGTACCTTAACCTTTTTCCTGAATATCTGTGAATAGTCATGTGTTTCTGTATTAGAACAGAAAAGCAAAAAGAAATCTATTAGACCCAAGTGAAAAATGCAGCTGGATAAAATTTGGGGCCAATGCAAGGAAAGTAACTAAGTGAGGTAGTTTCCTGTCAGGCTCAGGAACCAGAGCCTGCAAGATTTAAGCCAGTCAAGCAGAGCAACAGCTCATCAAGGGTCAAGATCTTCAAGGGGAGGATGATTAAGTGAACCCAGCTCTGCTTGGGTTAGAAGATTTATTACAACCATGAGTATTGAGAAAATATATACATATCTTGAGCATAATGGAACCAGATTTCTCATTCTCAGCTACAAATTTGCAATGATTTTCAATACACACGACAAAGATGTAGAAATATACATAGCTGTGTGTGTGTGTGTGTGTGTGTGTATACATAGAAATGTTTCCTGGTTCTGTTTACTGAATGGACCTGACTAGAAAAACCCCAATGGCAATAAGCACACCTAGTGTCTAGATCTGGGTTTTTAAATACCATTCATCTATAAAGAGAACTAGGGATTCTTGGAGAAATGCCTGATTCCAGGGCCAGGCAAGAAATGTATAAAATTAACCATAATATCCTTTTGTGGCATAAAGAAGTAATAGAATAATCAGAGTGATATTCTAAAGCTTGTAGGGGCTTCCATGTAACAAATATGAGAGACAATTTTAACATTAAATTCTGAATGATAATAATAGATAGTCTCATTAAGTAAAATGATCCACAAATTTACACTAATGTAAATAGACAAATTAAAGGAAAAATAAATTAAAATAATACTTTTATAGTGAAATACTACCAAAAGATATGCTGGCATAAGTAAGTTTCCATGAGGCTAAAGCTAGTGGGTGAGAATGAATGAAGAAAATTCATTCAAGAGGAATTTACATAGTCTCAAGTTGCTTCTCTAAAAAATACTTATCACCAAAGGAAAAATAGCAACCTTTTCTCTTTTTTTGAGTTGGAATCTCACTCTGTCACCCAGACTGGAGTGCAGTGCCCGCTCCTGGCCACCACAGCCTTGACCTGCTGGGCTCTGGCGATCCTTCTGCCTCAGCCTTCCAAGTAGCTGGAACTACAGGCATGCACTACCACGCCCAGCTCATTTTGATTTATTGTAGAGATGAGGTCTTGCCAAGTTGCCCAGGCAGGTCTCGAACCCGTGGGCTCAGGCAATCTACTTACCTCAGCCTCCCAAAGGCATGGGATTACAGGCTGAGCTACCAAGTAACCTTTTCAGTGGAGAAATGCTGCAAAGCCCATTCTACTCAAATGTTCAAAGTCAACATCACCAGTGATAGGACAAATCAACATTGTGTATCACCTGATGAAAAATAATGAGAAGAGCATAAAGTCACTTATGTGATAGTCCCTTCAAAACACACATTTTAATCTAATCACAAAGAAATAGCAGATGAACCAAGCTGAGGAACATTCTCATTTTGTTATTCATTTTGATGTGTCTAAACATGGATTTTAATTTTTTAATTTTTATTATTTTTGTAGTGGCCGAGAGTTCAATCCAAGAGACCACCAAGAACCAATTCTGATGAAAGTTCAAGAGGGTCTTTATTTGCAAGCTCGAGCCTGGACCTCTGTCAACAACCGATGCAGCGGAGTACACCCAGAGGTCCTGACTTTCTTAAGCAGATGCCTTTTATGCTTTTACACAAAGGGAGGAGGAGTTTGGGGAGCTCTCCAGTCTTGTTACCATTTAATTGGGTAGTAACCTCTGGTGGTCAGCTTAATCGTGGAGGATTGGCTAGCCTGACTCAGGTTGACCTTGGCCCACTAGCTAGGGAAGTTGCAAAGACATCTGGAAACTTAGGTGATTACACCCTGGCACCTGATTGGTTGTTGCAAAGGGGAAAGTGAGATAAGGGAAGGGGTTGAAGCTTGTAACTGGAGCTTTGCAGTTTTTTCCATAACTGAAACTTTAAACAGTTACAGGTTATGTTTTAAGACCGAAAACTAAAAATGGCTGTGCTATTGTCCACAAGCTGATTACATATTTATTGGGTTATAGCA
>NW_007249756.1:95203-96198 GCF_000164805.1 Carlito syrichta | reverse complement strand
CTTGTTTCAGCAACTGGAATACATCCTCCTCAGTGTGGTACAGTATTTTGGGGAGTAACTACCAAAATGCAAAAGCCCTCAGACTGAGTGAGTACCTGCCCATGAAAACACGGAGTTAAGCCAGTGGAACACATCCACCATCTGTTCTCGGGGGGCAGGTGAAAATCATTGGAGACTACGGGGAAAGTCTGGACACATAAGGACTGGACCCCCGAAGGGGACTTGCCCATGCAAGTTCCTTTCCCAGAGATGGACTGTAGGGTCAAGCTTATTTCCATGCTCGGGGCCCACCGGCAAGCATTAGAACTCGGGCTTGTGGTATAGTTTCCTATAATTGCAGTGCCTTCATAATAAGGTGGCCGGGGACTATAGCATAGCCAGCAGGACCGGGTGAGATCGGGCCTGGTGCTATTGAGAAAAAGGTAGGCATTGCTTAGTATGTCCCAGAGAGGGTGGGAGGAGGCATTCCAGAAAAAGTATGAGGATGTATTTAGTACAGGGGTTTTCTTTATAGAGGAAATAGCTGCAGTGTTACCGCGGCGCGGGGTGTGCTTGGCAGTAGTGAAAAGCGCACTGCTTAGCTCAGATCTAGGAACTGATTCAGTAGTTGGCTTATCTGTGGGTGGTGCGAACCCCCAAATATGGTGTCCAAAATTAGATCAGGTGAGTCCCAGAATGGCGCTGAGGGTTTGGACTTTTAGTCTAATCATGAAAAGACTCCCTAGATCACGCCATCCTGTCCTAGGGTTGTCATATAACCTGATTCCCCACGTTTTCCCAACCGTCCAGTCTGTAATACGGTGCCCCACTGGGGTGAAGTCTATCATGAGGGGATCACAGTAGGAGAGGGAGGGTGTCACAAACATACCCTGAATCTGGCAGGGCCCCTTCTTATAACCTGAGGGGTTTCTTTTTATAGTGATTAAGTCATTGGTTTTGGCAGGGACCCAAGGTACGGTGCCTGTGGAGACACAGGCCCATGCTGGGCAATAATA
>NW_007249756.1:88534-94657 GCF_000164805.1 Carlito syrichta | reverse complement strand
AGAAGGAGAAGAAGTGCGACACAGTCTTAGCTTTAGAGGATTGTCCTTGTCCAGTCGGCTCTCCATTCGGGTGTGTAGTCTTTCAGCACAGCAGTGATGTCAGCAAATTTGATGTGGGTGTGGTGTATCCAAGATGTGATACCTTCCACCTTCAAGGCGGTGGGGGTGGACAGGATCACAACGTACGGTCCCTTCCACCGCGGCTGCAGTCTCATGTTGATGTCGCTGGACGTATACCCAGTCCCCCAGTTCGTAGTTGTGGGGAGTCGGCGGTGGTCCGGTCTCATAAAGGGCTTTCAGTCTGGGCCACACCTGCTCGTGGACCCTTTGCAGAGTTTGGAGGGAAAAAAGGAGTTTTTGGTCATCTGTCTATTAATAGTTCTGTTCTTAGGTTAGGTATGACCGGTGGAGGCACACCAAACATGATTTCAAAAGGAGTAAACCCTAGCTTATACGGTGAGTTGCACACCCTATATAGCACAAAGGGAAGGAGAGTCACCCAGTCCCTGCCAGTCTCCTGGACTAATTTGGTTAAGGTCTCTTTTAGGGTTCTATTCATTCTTTCTACCTGTCCTAAGCTCTGGGGCCTGTATGCACAGTGTAATTTCCAATCCACCCCCAGGGTCTGAGCTACTCCCTGTATTACCTTAGAGATGAAACTGGGGCCATTGTCTGATCTGATCTGGACCGGGAAGACATACCTGGGTATCAGATCTTCCAAGAGTTTCTTGGCCACCACCTGTGCGGTTTCATTCTTGGTAGGGAATGCCTCCGTCCACCCTGAAAAGGTGTTTATAAATACTAGTAAGTACTTGTATCTGTACTTTCCTTGTCTCACCTCAGTGAAGTCCACTTCCCAGTATGCTCCTGGCCAGTTTCCTCAAAGTCTGGTCCCCGGGTTTTGTTTGGGATTGGTTGCATTGACAACCCGACAAGCCTGACATTGATTTACAATTTGATTATTTGTCGAACGTTGGGCATAGCTATGTTTGCATGGCGTATTAATTCTTCCATCTTTCTGGTTCCCATGTGGGTACTTCTGTGCATTTTTATAAACAGTTGCCAACCCAACTGTTCTGGAAGGATAACATCCCATTTGCTGGTGGTCGTATCCCAGTGTTGGATCCACCACCAGTCATTTGAGAACATAACTCCAGGCTGCCCATTTATCCATTTTAAATCCTCCTCTGTATAATTCGTGCTTTCCAGCAGATCCAGGGGCCCAGGGTCTGGCAGTGTGGTCACTAGGACGTGGTCCACAGAAAGGGCCGCCTTTTTGGCCTCAGCATCTGCCAGATGGTTTCCCCATGCCACTGGTGTGTCCTCCTTCTGGTGTCCTGGACAATGTATTATGGCCAGTGCTTTGGGTAGCCAGAGTGCCTGTAACAACTCAAGGATTTCAGTTTTATTTTTGATAGCCTTTCCTTCTGCAGTTAAGAGCCACCTCTCCTTGTAGATGGCTCCATGAATGTGCGCAGTTGCAAAAGCATACCTGCTGTCAGTATAAACATTTATTCTCTGCCCTTTTCCCATGACTAGGACTTTAGTGAGGGCAATGAGCTCAGCTCGCTGAGCCGAGGTTCCGGCCACAAGTGGCGCTGCCCATAAGGTCTCAGTCTCTGTAGTCACCGCTGCCCCAGCATATCTGGTTCTGCCTCGCACAAAGCTGCTGCCGTCTGTGTACCAGGTTTCTTCGGCATTGGTTAGGGGCCAGTCCCGGAGGTCTTCCCGTATTCCGTGGACCTGCACCAGGATGTCCTATCAGTCATGCAGGGGGCCTTCCCCGTCTGGGTCGGGTAGCAGGGTGATTGGATTTAGAGTAGTTGGAGCCTGAAACAAGATTCTGGCTGAGTTTAAAAGGAGACTTTGATAATGAGTTAGCCAGGCATTACTTATCCATCTGTCAGGTAGTTGTTTTAGAACTTCCTTCACAGCATGAGGGGCAGTGACATGTAGTTCTTTTCCCATGGTGATTTTGTCAGAGTCCTTGACCATAGTGGCAACTGCCGCGATGATTCATAGGCATGGGGGCCACCCGGCAGCCACAGAGTCTAACTTTTTTGACAGGTATGCCACTGGCCTCTTCCATGGCCCTATTTGCTGCAACAGCACTCCTTTGGCTATTCCCTTAGACTCATCAACAAACAAGAAAAAGGGTTTTGTCAGATCTGGCAGTCCCAGAGCTGGGGCTGACACCAGGGCTTGTTTAAGAGTTTCGAAAGATCTGTTCATGTCTTCCGCCCATTTGAGGTCGGACTTATTTTTGGTGGCCTCATATAATGGCCGGACGAGCTCAGCAAACCCAGGAATCCATAGGCGGTAGAAGCCAGCTGATCCTAAGACCTCATGTACCTGTCGTACATTCTGTGGTTGTGGAATTCTCAGTACCGTCTCCTTTTGGGCATCCGATAGTCATCTCTGCCCATCTTTCAGTTTGTAGCCCAGGTAACTTACTTCAGTTTTGCAGATCTGAGCCTTTTTTGGCCGAAGCTCGATAGCCCAGAGCACCTAGTGTTTGCAGCAAATCTCTGGTGCCTTGCAAGCACGCCTCCCGATTTTCTGCGGCTAGCAGAATATCATCCACGTACTGCAACAGGGTTAGGGTGGGGTGTGTGTTACGGAACTCACCCAGGTCTTCATGTAAGGCTTCATCGAAGATGGTGGGAGAGTTTTTAAATCCTTGGGGAAGCCGGGTCCAGGTGGGTGGCCCACTGATTCCTCTTTCCGGGTCCAGCCACTCGAAGGCAAAGATGTCCTGACTCCATGGGGCCAATGATAAACTGAAAAAGGCATCTTTTAAATCTAATACTGTGTACCAAACCTTGTCTGGGGCCTGGGCAGTGAGGAGGATATAGGGGTTAGGGACCGTGGGGTGTATGTCCATCACCCGCTGGTAGTCGGTTGATTTTGGCTTTCGCACTGGCAGCAAGGGTGTGTTCCAGGCAGACTGATCAGGCCGCAATATTCCCTCATCCAGCAGCCACCGTATGTCGGGGGTTATCCCATTTCGCACCACCACAGGGATTGGATACTGCTGGACCCGGGCTGGGTCTGCTCCGGGCTTTAGTTCCACAAACACTGCTGGCCTGTGTTTAGCCAACCCTATTCCTCCAGTTTCTGCCCAGACTAGGGGAATTTCCCAAAGCCAATCCTGAATGTCCAATTCCATCTCCGGGTCGTAGGCCTGACACAGCCTGTATTCATCTTCTAATTTTACAGTTAGAATCTGCAGGGGGCGCCCAACTGAATCTGTTACTGTCACCCCGTCCAGCCGAAAGCTAAGATTTGCTTCCACTTTGGTCAACAGATCTCTCCCAGACAAAGCGTACAGGCAATCAGGAAGAACTAAGAACTCATGGGCGACCTTACCAGTGCTTAAATTCACTGTTCTCTTAGTGGTCCAATGTGCCGGTCTTATCTCGTTAGCTCCTTGAACCCATGAGATTTTGTCTGAGAGAGGGCCTTGTGGTTTTAACAATATGGATCACTCTGCTCCTGAATCCACATGAAAAGTCACGGGTTTCCCCCTACCTCCAAGGTCACCTGGGGCTCGGGGGGGGGGGACTCTGAGCCCTGACCTCCCTATTCAGTTACAAGTACAGTCACTTTGTCCTCAGGACGGGGAGGGCTCTTAGGGCAGTTCTTTATGTAGTGCCCTTCCTCCTTACAGTAGAAGCACTGATTTTTCCCTATCTTGGGGTGGTCCGGCTGGGGGCCCCCCGGTTTGTTGCCTGACTCAGAAGCCAATTTTTTCAACCGCTTCTGTTTTTCCTTGGGCTTGTGGGTGTGGCGGCTAAGAGAATTTTGGCTAATTCCCTGGTCTGCTGCTCGCTACGCCTATCCTGGCGTTCTTCTGGACCCTCCCTATTGTTATAGGCTTTCTAAGCCACCTCCTGTAAACTTTTCTCTCCTAATCTTTCTACTTTCTGTAGCTTTCTTTTGATATCTGGTGCTGCCTGATTAACGAACGCCATGATCACAGCCACTTTGGTTTCTGGTGCCTCTGGATTCATTGGGGTGTATTGATGGAAGGCTTCCATAATACACTCTAAAAATGTGGCTGGACTCTCGTTCCTGTCCTGTCTTATGTTATATACCTTAGCCAAATTAGTGGGCTTACGAGCAGCTGCCCGGAGACCTGCCATCAGAGCCTGGCGGTAGACCCTAAGTTTCTCCTTACCTTCTGCCGTGTTAAAATCCCATTCAGGTCAGGAAAGGGGAAAAGCCTCATTGATAAGATCAGGGTTGGTGGTGGGCTGTCCATCAACTCACGGAAACAGCTTCCGGGCGTCCGTCTGGATTCTTTCTTTTTCTTCAGTGGTGAATAATACCTGTAGAAGCATCTGGCAATCATTTCAGGTAGGCTGGTGTGTAAAGAGAATGCTTTCCAGCAAGTTAATCAGCCCTCTAGGATTCTCAGAGAAAGCAGCAATTGTATAAATCGCTAGTGGAAAACGTCCAGTAATGCATGGGTTGGTTTCCGGCCTCATCTGGGGGCCCAGCCCCTCTCAGTGGCAAAATCACCATGGAGTCGGCTGGGCCCATTCCAGGACTACCTGCCCTGGTGACTCTCCCTCGAGTCCCCGCGGCTGGTCCATCCCTTTCTCCTCCCTGCCTCCCCGCCCCGGCCACTCCTGGCTCTGCCTCCGCAGCGGCGGCAGTGGCGGCTTGGGGCACTGGCGGGGCTGAAGGCCTAGGGGGAGCTGAATGGTATGACGGGGGAATCATCTCTTCCAAGTTAGAATCAGGGAGAAGGGGGTAAAAGGGGTTCTTTGGGGACTTTTGGAAGGGATTCTGCTTCTCGTGAGGCTGTGATGATACACTCTCTGGCGGCTCCGAAGTTTCCACCCCCTTCTCCTGCTTATGGAAGGGATTCTGCTTCTTGTGATGCTGTGACGACACACTCTTCAGCGTCTCCGAAGTTTCCACCCCATTCTCCTGCATCGTGAGCACTCTCAATGCCTTTAACGGGGTAGGAAGATAGGGTTTCACCCAAGAGGGAGGGGATTCCACTATATCTTGCCAGACCAGTATATAAGGTAGTTGGTCTGGGTGGCCCTGGGAGCCTCTTTGGAGGATAACATTCTTGACCTGCAAGAGAACACTTGTTAGAAAAGTCCCTTCTCATGGCCAGCCTACATTGAAGGCAGGCCACTCAGTGGTGCACAAATCCCAGAACTTCTTCTTGTGAATTTCGACACTCAAATTGTGTGCCCTTTCCTTTAGTTCTGAAAAGTGTTCAGTCATGAGAGTTAACGGCGTTGTATGTGTCTGTCCCATCTCACTTGTCAGTACTGTCGTCACAACAAACACAACCAACAAGACAAAAGGGAAAACAACAAGAGACAGACAGTAGCAGCCGTGAAAACAAATCTGAAAGTACGATAGGGGAGAGACAGACCGTCGACGAGTCTGACCTTCCCCACAGATGAAGACCTCGTCTTCCAGATGGGGATGTGAGACATCTCGCACAAGCCCTGGCCGGCGGTTATCCAGCGCATCCACCTAGCCTGATGCTGACCTCAGAACAAAGTGTGGAGTTCCACATGAGACACAGAACACAGATGCGCTAACCCGGGAGCGACTTACTGAATGCTGGCCTGAAAACCCTCCAGACTAGGGTCTCGGGGAGGGGGGAGGTCTCTGGGATCCCGGACGAGCCCCCAAATGTAGTGGCCGAAATTTCAATGAGAGAGACCACCAAGAACCAATTCTGATGAAAGTTCAAGTGGGTCTTTATTTGCAAGCTCGAGCCTGGACCTCTGTCAACAACCGATGCAGCAGAGTACACCCAGAGTTCCTGACTTTCTTAAGAAGATGCTTTTTATGCTTTTACACAAAGGGAGGAGGAGTTTGGGGGGGCTCTCCAGTCTTGTTACCATTTAATTGGGTAGTAACTTCTGGTGGTCAGCTTAATCGTGTAGGATTGGCTAGCCTGACTTGGGCTGACCTTGGCCCACTAGCTAGGGAAGTTGCAGAGACATCTGGAAACTTAGGTGATTACCCCCTGGCACCTGATTGGTTGTTGTAAAGGGGAAAGTGAGATAAGGGAAGGGGTTGAAGCTTGTAACCGGAGTTTTGCAGTTTTTCCCATAACTGAAACTTTAAACAGTTACAGGTTAT